>NW_020837954.1:1081258-1173296 GCF_003676395.1 Aethalodelphis obliquidens | reverse complement strand
AAGGGGCGGGGATTTCCAGGAATTGGGCCACCGCCCACTTTTTGATCGTTATGGACAGTCTGGAACTGTCATGGCGCCTGTGGGTGTGTCATTTAGCTTGCTGATGTGTTATAATGAGCATATACTGAGGCTCAAGGTCTAGTGGAAGTTGACTTGTCCGTCATCTTGGACCCATTTGGTTCTACTCAGTTTATGTCATGTCCTCGGGCTATGTCATTCTTACAAAGGTTATGCCCTGCCCCTTTCCTTACTGTTTCAATTCCAACATTTAATGAAAAATCAGTTACTTTTCTGATGACATTTGGAAGTTATTACACATTCTCTTCAATAAAAATAACTATATACCAAGGTATGTTATCTAATTACAACATTTAGTATTTTATCGTGCTTCTTTGAGCCCCCTTTTTATAAGGCTGTTGGCTGAGTTTAGACATTACGAAGAGTCTTTCTTCTGCCTTCCCACAGAAAATGAAAAATGTCACTTTTAAGTCACACCTTTCCACTCAATCTTCAAGGGAAGATGCCACCCCACCATCCTCTGGCACTGCTAGTGAGAGACAGGAAATCCAGAGCTCAGCCTGAGGGCTTGTTCCTGTGAACACTACCCATATTTTCTTTCTTAGAAATGTGCCAGTTTATCTTTCCCTGTAGTTGAAAATGTTGAAGAAGCTGTGTCTCAGAATTTCTTACTTTTCCAGAGACACTGTTGGTGTGATTTTCAATCTGTGATCTTTTTTGCAATTCTGGAGTTTTTTTCCTTCTCTTTAAAAAAAAATGAATTCTACTCCTATTGTTCTTGTGTTATTCTTTTTGTAAACTTCTGCTAATTGAGAGTTGATCTTTTTGTTGGATTTCTATGTTGGCAACATCTTCTGAAATATTTCCATGTTTTTATTCATTCCTTTTTAAAAATTCTGAAATGGTTTAACAAATGGTGAGATATGATAGAATTGTAATGGATAAACAAGAGACTTTATTTTAAAGTTTATTTGTAGTATTTGGCTGCCAAACCAGCAATCAGATGGGATTGGGAACTGAACTATCCTGTCCTCTTTCGGTGAGACCCCTGGGCTAACAGTTATCTCTCCTTTGGTGAAGACAGGTGGGCACCTACTGCCTAGTGAAGACTGGGAAGGCAGCTCACACAAGTATGGAGTTTTCAGAAACTGCTCATGCATCTTGCCAAATATATCAGATAAAGATTTATTGATATTTTAAGGAATTGACTCACACGATCTGAAGCTTGGCAAATGAAAATCTGATGGGGTAGGCCAGAAAGCTAGAGATCCAGGGAAGAGTTGCAGTTTTAAGTGCAAAGGTCATTTGTTGGCAGAATTCCTTCTTGCTTAGGGGAGGTCTTTGTTCTTTCAAGGTCTTCAATGGACTGGACAAGGCCCACCCATATTACGGAGGGTAATCTGCTTTACTCAAAGTCCACCAAGTTAACTGTTAATCTCATCCAAAAAACACCTTTGTAGAAACATCCAGAATAACGTTTGACTAAATATCTGGGCACTGTGGCCCAGCCAAGTTGACACTTAAAATTAACCATTACAAGCCGTCCCTTTGTCAACGTGGCATCTCTATGCTTCTCCTTAAAACATACTTAATCTTTAAATAAAGACAATGACAAGGTCATACTTCTACCGAACATGAAATAACTCTTCTGCATCAACTGAAAATGCACAAATCCTTTCCCTAGAAGAGGATGCAAAGTCCTTGGGTGATGTTCACTCTTCTCCTTGATATCCTGTAACTTAAATACCATAATGTAAAGTTAACAACACTTAAATACCATGATGTGAAGTCACCTCTCCTCTTCTGTTTACTCCCCTTGGCCCATAGGAAGAAAATGAAATAAAATGATTTGTCTTTTTTCCTACCAACACTCATCAAGTACATCCTATAAAAGCATAAGTTTCCCTTCTTCCATTCCTGGCACAGCTTTGGGTATGGGGGAGAACGAAGAAGAAAGAAATGAAAAAAATGTATGGAAGAGAGGGAAGAAAGTGGCGGAGTGGTTCCGAAACCATTTGACCCTTCAAAAAGAGAGAGTAAAATTGATGCCATCAAAAGAACAGACACTTTTCTCCCTCCTTCATTCTTCACCCCTCCTTCATTGCACCAACTCATTTCTTTCCTTTCTTCAGCCCAAATGTATGCAGGCATGAGTTCTCTCTTCACCATCAAGAGTATTCAGATTGTGGATATAATCAGGTGTCCAGTGAGCTCCTCTGTCATCACCCACCTTTGAGGGAAGAAAGGGATGGGAGGGGGAGACAGCATCTTTTCTTGTCCTCTAACTCTTTTTTTAAAAAAAATAATTAATTTTGGGCTGCGTTGGGTCTTTGTTGCTGTGCGTGGGCTTTCTCTAGTTGCTGCGAGCGGGGGCTACTCTTTGTTGCGGTGCACGGGCGTCTCACTGCAGTGGCTTTTCTTGTTGCGGAGCACAGGTTCTAGGCATGCGGGCTTCAGTAGTTGCAGCCCTCAGGCTCAGTAGTTGTGGCTCATGGGCTCTAGAGCGCAGGCTCAGTAGTTGTGGTGCACGGGCTTAGTTGCTCCACGGCATGTGGGATCTTCCCGGACCAGGGCTTGAACCCATGTCCCCTGCATTGGCAGGCGGATTCTTAACCACTACGCCACCAGGTAAGTCCCTCCTCTAACTTTTTTTTTTTTTTTTTTTTCCGGTACGTGGGCCTTTCACTGCTGTGGCCTCTCTTGTTGCGGAGCACAGGCTCCGGACGCGCAGGTCCAGCGGCCATGGCTCACGGGCCCAACCGTTCTGCGGCATGTGGGATCTTCCCGGACCAGGGCACGAACCCGCGTCCCCTGCATCGGCAGGCGAACTCTCAACCACTGCGCCACCAGGGAAGCCCCTCCTCTAACTCTTAAAACACTCCCCTACCTGTCTTCTTCAGACACCTGTGGCTAGGGAAAGGCTATCGCTAGCTGTGGAGTGAGGCAAAGTCAGACAGGGAGAATGTTTTTACTTGCCTTCCTCTTTCAGGAAACACCTCTTCAGGTTCTCTTTTTTCCCTCCACATCCTGTTTGCTGATTCATGAAAGCATCAAAATGGATCTGAGTTTTCCATAGAAACCATATGGTGTTCTGCTCTCTCAGGATCAGGGATTAGGAGCTGGGATTCCGCATCGTGGAGGTGGATATAGTCTCTTTTTCCAGGAAGAGACACGGGGTTATGTGACAAGAGAGAGTTTATGCCATAGACTCAATGCTTCTGTCCCCCTGACCCCCAAATTCATATGTTGAAACCCTACCGTCCAAGGTGATGGTATTAGAAGGTGGGACCTTTGGCAGGTAATTAAGATTAGATGAGGTCATGGGGTTGGAGCCCTCATGAATGAATTAGTACCTTAAAAGACTCAAGAGAAATCTTACTCCTCTCTGCCCTTCTGCCACGTGAAGACACAGCAAGAAGTTGGCCATCTATGAACAAGGAAGCAGGCCCTAACCAGATATCAAATATTCTGGAGACTTGATGTTGGAATTCCCACCTCCAGAGCTGTGAGAAATAAATTTCTGTTGTTTATAAGCCAGCCATTCTATGGTATTCTGTTATAGCAGCCCCAAAAGACTAACACAGCTTGCAAGCTCCATTAGGGTAGAGGCTATGACTCTCGCTCATCACTTATACTCAGGAACTAGCTCTGGCACAGAACAAGTGCTCAATTAATTACTGTTAAAGAACAAGCTCTAAGACCCATGAGAAGAAGAAGTTTCCTGGGAAGGAGCATAGAAGTGTGGGATCTGATGGCTGTAGTACCTGGGAATTTCTTTCAAGGTGGATTAGATGGAGGTACATTTTCTGTGTGCTGTGATGTCTGACATATAGAAATTTAGAGGTATGTCTATATTATGGGTCTCCAGATGTCTATAATGCTATCTATAAAAGTTATTCTGAGCTTTTATAAATTTTAAAATTTTATGCTTATAGTACTGTACTAATATATTTTGTATATAAAAATTTTTAAACAAAAACATAAATTCTTAAAAGATGCAATAAAAATAAATATAAAAAAGAAGTTATCGTTTTCCCTGCACTCTCATGGATGATTTTAAGTCTCCCCTGAGTTTAGTTAGTTCTTCCTATTCGAAAAGAAAGTTTGCAGAGCTTCGGGTGAGGTGGGGGAGAGACCAGCACGAAATATACTGGAGGGCTATGGTTGATTCTAGAAAGGCTAACCTATACTCCAAGTAATCAAGAGAATCTCTGGCTCATCTCTACCACTAAAATGCACTTTTGTAATGACTGTAATAAAACATTTCAGCTAATTACACGGTTATTCTTATTTCTGCTAAAAGTTTATAAGGGTCCAAGGAAGGGAAGTGCTTATTTTCTCTCCTGTATCATCATCCTGTTCATCATATAATTTGTGGGTAGTCAGAAAGCTTTTCCTGGCAGGATGCATTGGCTAACTTTTGCTGCATAACAAACCATCTCAAAATTTAGCAGCTTAAAACAGCAAGCATTTATCATTTATCTCACAATTCTGTGTGTTGTCTGGGTTGGCAGTTCTTGTCTAGGCTGCCTTGGCTGGGACTGGGTAACCTAGGATGACTCACAACTGACCTGCCAGCTGACTATAGACACATGGGTGAGCTAGTTAAGGTAAACCAAGCATGGCGCAGCTTAGCAGAGTCACCTATCCACACTGCAGATTACTGGGAAATAACTAAATGATTGTTTTAAGTGACTGAGTTTTGGGATGGCTTGTTACACCGTAATAGCTAACTGATACAATTCTCGTGATGGTTCCTAGGTGTTCAAGCAAGTTATCATCACTGGAGAAGTACAGGCATACCTCTTTTTACTGTGCATCACAGATACTGTGTTTTTTTACAAATTGAAGCCTGTGACAACCCTGCATCGAGCTAGTCTATTGGTACCATTTTCCCAACAATATTTGCTTACTTTATGTCTATGTCACATTTTGATAATTCTCACATTTCAAACTTTTTCATTATATTTGTTATGGTGATCTGTGATTAGTGATCTTTGAAGTTACTATGCAAAAAGATTATGGCTTGCTGAAGGCTCCGATGATGTTTAGCATTTTTTAGCAATAAAGTATTTTTTAATTAAGGTAGGTATATTGTATTTTTTTGACATAATGATATTGCACACATAATGGACTACAGTATAGTGTAAAGATAACTTTTACAAGTACTGGGAAACCAAAACATTCATGTGACTCTTGTGATATTCGCTTTAATGTGGTGGTCTGGAACTGAACTTACAACATCTCTGGGGTATGCCTGTAATCAATCACATTGTCTGCCTAAGGATGGAGTCATGTGCGGGCCTTCAGTCTGAAACTATTCTTCCTAGAATAACAAAAGCCTTGATTGGGTGATGTTCTTGGACTTTGCTCATAGATGTTTTGCTGTTCATAGGTATAATTTTTTTTTAATTTTTCTTTTTTGTTGTCTCTTTTTTTAAAATATAAATTTATTTATTTATTTATGGCTGCGTTGGGTCTTCGTTGCTGCGCACGGGCCTTTTCTCTAGTTGTGCGAGCAGGGGCTACTCTTTGTTGCAGTGTGTGGGCTTCTCATTGTGGAGCACAGGCTCTAGGTGCACGAGCTTCAGTAGTTGTGGCACGTGGGCTCAGTAGTTGTGGCTCGCGGGCTTAGTTGCTCCGCGGCATGTGGGATCTTCCCCGACCAGGGCTCAAACCTGTGTCCCCTGCATTGGCAGGTGGATTCTTAACCATTGTGCCACCAAGGAAGCCCCTCTGGTTATTTTTTAATGTGCCAAAGTTTAAGTAGTTATGATTTCAAATCTCTCTTTTATGTTGTCTGTCTTTGCATATTTTTTAGGAAGTTTTACAATACTGTGATTTGATAAACATTTACTTATTGATACTTTTTAATTTAAGTAGTTTTATGGCTTTTATTTCCATGTATTGTAGAGCTGTTTTTAGGCTCATATAATTTAGGTTTGTTATACCTACTGGATAAATGTGTCCCTTTATCATTGTGAAATGATCCTTTTATCTCCTAAAATACTCTTTTTTTGAAGTCCACTTTGTTATTAACATTGCCACACCAGCTTTCTTATGCTTAGCATTTTGAAGATTCATCTTTTTTTGCGGTACGCGGGCCTCTCACTGTTGTGGCCTCTCTTGTTGCGGAGCACAGGCTCCGGACGCGCAGGATCAGCGGCCATGGCTCAAGGGCCCAGCCGCTCCGCGGCATGTAGGATCTTCCCGGACCGGGGCACGAACCCGTGTCCCCTGTGGGAGTCGGCAGGTGGACTCTCAACCACTGTGCCACCAGGGAAGCCATTGAAGATTCAACTTTTGCTATCCTTTTGCTTTCAATGTATCTGTGCCTTTGTATTTAAGTTGTGTCTTTTATAAATAACATATAATTGGGTCTTGCTTTTTTATCCCTCTGACCATCTCTGCTTCTATGGACTGGTTAATTCCTGAACATTTAATGTAATTATAGAAATGACTGGATTCGGGTCTACCATCTTACTATTTGATTTCTATTTGCCCTCTCTGTTCTTTCCTCTGTTCCTGCCATTTTTGGGTTAGTCAAGCATTTTTAAAACTATTTAATTTTATCTCTTCTATTAGCTGTTAAGCAAAACAAATTGTATTACATTTTTAGTGATTGCTATCGCAATTACAGTCTGCATTAATTTATTATAATCTAATTTGATTTATTATTACACCACTTTACATGTAACATAAGAATCTTTCAACTGTATAATTTTATTTAACTCATCCTCCCATCCTTTGTGTAATTGCCATCATGTATTTTACTGCTACATAAATTATAAATCCCATGTTACCTTGTAGGGTTTTTTTTTTTCTCTAAGCAGTCAACTATTTTATAGAGAATTGAAGAAAAGTAAGGAAAAATGTTTTGATATTTACCCATATATCTACAGTTTCCAGTGATCATAATTTTTTCTTGTAGTTCTAAGTTTCCATCTGGTATCATTTGCCTTCCGCCAGGATTTTCCTTAGTGTTTCTTATAGCACAAGCTTTCTAGTGATGAATTCTCTCATCTTTTCACTATCTGAATGTCGACGTTTCTCCTTCAATTTTGAAGGATGTTTTTACTTAATGGAATGATAGGTTGATAGTTTTGCTATTGTTTTTCTCTCAGCACTCTGAAAAGTTTGTTCTATTGTTTTCTGGCCTCCATTATTTTATTATTTATTTATGGCTGCATTGAGTCTTCGTTGCTGCACACGGGCTTTCTCTAGTTGCGGTGAGCGGAGGCTACTCTTCCTTTTAGTGCGCGGGCTTCTCATTGCGGTGGCTTCTCTTGTTGCGAAGCACAGGCTATATGTGCGGGCTGCAGTAGTTGTGGCACGTGGGCTCAGTAGTTGTGGCTCACGGGCTCTAGAGCGCAGGCTCAGTAGTTGTGGCGCATGGGCTTAGTTGCTCCGGGGCACATGGGATCTTCCCGGATCAGGGCTCGAGCCCATGTTCCCTGCCTTGTCAGGCGGATTCTTAACCACTGTGCCACCAGGGAAGTCCCCTGGCCTCCATTATTTTTTATGAGAAGTCAGCTCTAATTCTTACCAGTGTTTCTTGTACATAACGTGTCCTTTTTTTCTCTCATGGCTTTTAAAATTTTCTCTTGATCTTTGTTTTTCAGAAGTTTGATTATGATGTGCTTAGCTGTAGTTTTCTTTGTAATTATCCTACTTGAGGTTCACCAGGATTTTTGGATCTGTGACTTGATGTTTTTAGTCAAATCTGGAAAAAAATTTGTCTGTTATTTCTTCAAATATATTTTCTGCCCCATTCTCTCGTCTCCTTCTGGGACCCCAGTTATGACTACTTAAGACTGTTCCCCAGGTCCTTGTTCCAATTTTTTTTTCTCTGTACTTCAATTTGGATAATTTCTACTGGTCTATCTTCGAGGTTATCAGTCTGTTCCTTTGCATTGTTCAATCTGCTATTAATCTCATCCAACAGATTTTTAAAGTTTATGTATTGTATTTTTCTGTTCTAAGAGTTCTATTTGGTTCTTTTTCAGGATTCTCGGTTTTCATCCATTATATCCACCCTTCCCTTAAATTCTTTGATAAATATTTATAGGTTTTAAAAATTCTTGTTTGCTAATTGAAACATCTAAGTGGTCTGTGGGTCTATGTCTAATGACCACTTTTTTTTTTTTTTTTACTATTGGTCCCATATTCCTGCTTCTTCACATATCTGCTAACTTTTGACTATATATTTTCTACATTTTGTATGATACATTGTAAGAGACTATGGATTCTCTTATCTTCCTTTGAAGAGCACTGGATTTGTCCTAGCAGCTGTTAAATCATTGGAAGATTACCCCGATCTTATGGAGGCTTGGTCTTAAGCTATATTAGAATGGGGCTATTTCAGTTTTATCCTTTGTCCTAGAGTAAAGTCCTTCGTCCTTGAGCATGATCCTTGTTCTTAAGACATGGCCCTTCTGGAGGTCAATAGAAAGTCCCTCTCCAGAGCACCAGACAACTCCTGAAATCTCTGCCACTAACCCCAGCTGTTGCTTTCCATTGAGCTTCTTAGATTCTTGCCCTGTTCAGGCACAGCCAAGGATTTGAGGGAAGTTTTTATTATTTATTTATTGATAAAGTCACTTTTATGAAGCCATAGTTTTAGGAATGAGGAAAGTTTTTATGCTATGACCCTCAATATAATTTTATTTTCCTCTGAAATGGCAGATTTATCTCAGCTTGCGTCTGGATTATGCAAATACTGCAAATTATTTTCAATGAGCTTTTGAGTACTGCAGGGAATTTAAGATAACTGTTACATCCATACTGCAAACAATTACAACCAACTACACTTGTCCTGGTGTCATTGTTCAGGACCTTCCAGACTCATAGTCCAGTCCATATTTCCTCCAGAACCTAGGATCCTGTGGCAATACATCCTCAAGCCTTAGAGCTCTGGAGGAAAATGTAGCCACAGTGATGCTCTCTAAGCACCTGGAGAACATGATATGGTCAGTCTACCATTGCTCAATCCTGGATGATCAGTGAGAAGAGCTGGTAACCGATGAGCTCTGGGCACTGGCTCTCTGCTCTGGACGCAGGGCCTAGCACACATTCCACCCTTGGGGTCCTGCTGCTCCAGATACCTCAAGGCACTGGCTGGGGTCCACGGAGGGAAATGTTACTCAGCAGTACCACTTTTGTTCTCTAGTCTCCAGCCCCAGATAATGCTGTCGCAAACTTCAGAAAAAGGAATGGCCACTGAGATGGAAAGGGTCTCATCATGTCTCTTCTTGAGGCTGTGCCTTCTCCCAACTCCACAGAGACAGATGAAGCTACAAACCCTACTTACTGCTGACTCTTTGGTCTCAAGAGAACAGGGCTCTAGGAACGAGGCTGCATATAGAGCCTACTATGAAGTCAGCACTTCTGGTTCCTGACACTGCTCAGGTCAAAACAAGGAGGGCCTGTCAAACCTTCTGGATCAGCTAGGGTGGATCTGATGGCAGGTTATTTATTTATTTTTTTTGAAGATGTTGGGGGTAGGAGTTTATTAATTAATTAATTAGTTAATTTTTTTCCTGTGTTGCGTCTTCGTTTCTGTGCGAGGGCTTTCTCTAGTTGTGGCAAGCGGGGGCCACTCTTCATCGCGGTGCGCGGGCCTCTCACTATGGCAGCCTCTCTTGTTGCGGAGCACAGGCTCCAGACGTGCAGGCTCAGTAGCTGTGGCTCACAGGCCTAGTTGCTCCGCGGCATGTGGGATCCTCCCAGACCAGGGCTCGAACCCGTGTCCCCTGCATTAGCAGGCAGATTCTCAACCACTGCGCCACCAGGGAAGCCCCCTGATGGCAGTTTTGATATGACCGGGAGACTGGTTTGAGGAGGACTAGGTAGCTGGGGAGTTCAGTCTTGGAGCTGAGAGGTTTCCCTTTGGCATATGGATTGAAGGAAGGGCAGTGAGCACAGATTACCCACATTTTTTCTCAGAGCTCTAAAGGTGTAAGTCATTATAGAGACTGAGGGAGGGGATGAAAATGCAGCTCCAAATTCTCCTCTTCTCCCCATTTGCTTGTTCCCAGACCTGAAAACTGTCCTTTCATGTACTCTGGACTGAGAGATTGCTTCAGAGCTTCCATATCCTGAAGTGGTCCAGATAGGGCCTGCGGTTCACAGCGTGGAAGAAAAGTATAAGAGTTTATTTAACAAAACAAAACCAAACAACTGACAAAAACACATAAAATTAGAAATATTAATTTTTCCTTTAAGAAAGGAAGTCAGTTTTTCTCAGTGAAATGCTTGCTGCCAGATTTGTTAGGTTAGAAACAACATTTACATGTTTTTTTCCTTGCACCCTATTTTCTCTAAGCTGCTATATTCACAGAGAAAATATCAATACAAACTCCTAGGACCCACTGGCTAGATATATATATATTTTTTTGCTTCTAACATTTACTGTAATGATATCTATTGCTTCAGTTAGTTTTAAGGTTTGTGAAGAATGTTTATATAACAACATATGTTCTAAAACAATGGCTATTGTGAAAAATAATAAATATTCAAATTGGATGTAAATGATTCAGCAGTAAAGCTTACCAAGCTTTTTCTATAGATGCATTATCTAAAAAACTATAAAAATCCCAGGGCAAAGTCTTGCTGTTTCAGACGAATAATTTCACTCTTCCTACTGTAGCAGAGCTGTGTTGTTCTTTTTATTTTCTAATACAGTGATATCTGGCAGTTTTTCCTTCCAAAATCTAGGTATAAGCTAGGTTGTGAATTACAACCTCACAGTGGAAAATGAAGCAGCCTGGTTAATGTCACCGACTCCACCATCACCACACTTCTGAGAGTTCTCTGCAGCCAGCCTACCCAACAGCCATAGTTCCTTGGGGAAGGTAAGCCCATCCCCTAAGAGTGAAGCATAATTGGTCCAAGTAAATCATGGTAATTGCATTAACTAGTGATTTGCTTAGAGGTAACCCTATGACCCAGTTCTGGCCAATGAGACATCAGGAAATGTGCTGAGAGGCTCCTAGGAAAAAATTTTCTCCCTGATTAAACTTAAAGTTGGAGACATCATGTAATTAACATTTATTGAACTTTGGAGACATTAAAATAATTAAGACATGATCTTTACTCTAGGTGTGCTCAATGCAGGAGAGAAATATAAACATATACAGTATGATTTAATGAATATCATATACAAAGTGCTCAGGTAGAATATGGAAAAAAAAAAAAATAGCTGTCCAGGATGAGGGTCAGGGCCTCCCAGAAGAGGTGATTATTGTAGGTGTTTGGACCGTGTTATCTAAGAAATCTTTGCCTAGCCCAAGATCACAGAGATTTTTCTCTTATATTTTTTTCTAGAATGATATAGTTTTAGATCTTACACTTAGGTCTAGGATCCTTTTTGAGTTAATGTTTGTATATGATGTGAAGTAGGGGTCAATGTTATTATTATTATCATCATCATCATTATTATTTCATATATGGCTATCCGATTGTTCCAACACCATTGCTGAAACGGCTATTCTTTGTCCTCTTCATTTCCTTTACATCATAGTCAAAAATCAGTTGTCTATATGTATGTGGGTCTCTTTCTTGACTCCCTAGTTGTCTATCTTTATACCAACTGTATTAATACCATTGTATTAATTACTGTAACTTTATATAGGTCTTGAAATCAGTGTTAGTCCTCTGACTTTGTTCTTTTTTTTTTTTTTTTTGTGGTAGGCTGGCCTCTCACTGTTGTGGCCTCTCCCGTTGCGGAGCACAGGCTCCGGACGCGCAGGCCCAGCGGCCATGGCTCATGGGCCCAGCCGCTCTGCGGCATGAGGGATCTTCCCAGACCGGAGCACGAACCCGCGTCCCCTGCATCGGCAGGTGGACTCTCAACCACTGCGCCACCAGGGAAACCCTCTGACTTTGTTCTTTTACAAAGTTGTTTTGGCTTTCTAGGTCATTTGTATTTCCATATAGATTTTAGAATCAATCTGTCAACTTCCATGAAAAAAGCTGTTGAAATTTTTATTGGATTGCATTGACTCTATAGGTCAGTTTGGGGAGAAATGACATTTTGCTCTTCCAGCGCATGAACAGATTCAGAGAACGAATGTAAGGACAACAAGGGTGGAAAGTGGTGGTGGGGCGGGGGTGATGAATTGGGAGATTGGGATTGACATATATACACTAATATGTATAAAATGGATAACTAATAAGAACCTGCTGTATAAAAAAATAAATAAAATTAAATAAAAAAGTCTTCCATGTCTCTACATAATTTTGTGGACGTATGGAATACATCTATTTAATATATTATGCTAATTCTAACATCTCTGTCAACTGTGTCAGTTGGGATCGATTGATTTTTTTTTCTTTATTATGATTGGATTTTCCTGCTTCTTTGCATGCCTTGTAATTTCTGATTGGAAGCTATACATTATGCATTTTATCTTCTTAGATGCTGGATATTTTTGTATTCCTATTAATCTTCTTGAATTTTGTTCTGGGATACAGTTAAATTACTTAGGAGCAGTTTGATCCTTTTGGATCTTGCTTTGAAAGTTCGTTAAATGGGATCAGAGCAGTGCTCAGTCTAAGAATGATTATTCTTCATTACTGAGGCGAGCGAGACCCCTCAGAGCACTCTGCCCAATGCCCCATGAATTATAAGGTTTTCAATCTGCTGATGGGAACAGGCGCTATTCCTGGCCTTGTGAGAGCAGCCGGGCAACTTTCCAGTGGTTCTTTCTCTGGCCTTGGTTAGTTTTCTCACATGCATGTGCTGATCAGTACTCTTCTGAATACTCAAGAGGCACCTTCTGTAGATCTGTGAAGTTCTCCTCTGCAGCTCTCTCCTCTGTCTTTTGTCCTGCAAATTCTAGCTGCTTAGTTCTTCCCAAGCTCTCAGTTCCATCTCCACAACTCAGAGACCACAGTCATCACAGTTTGAAATTTTTTTTTTTTTTTTTTTTTTTTGCGGTACGCGGGCCTCTCACTGTTGTGGCCTCTCCCGTTGCGGAGCACAGGCTCCGGATGCGCAGGCTCAGCGGCCATGGCTCACGGGCCCAGCTGCTTCGCGGCATGTGGGATCTTCCCGGACCGGGGCACGAACCCGTGTCCCCTGCATCGGCAGGCGGACTCTCAACCACTGCGCCACCAGCGAAGCCCCACAGTTTGTAATTAATAAATGAGTGTGATTATCTGATTAATGTCTGAGCCTTACTTTACAATCACTGTCTCCTTGAGAACAGGGTCTTGGTCTGTTTTGCTCATCATTGTATTTCCAGTGCCTCACACAGTTTCTGGCTGATAGTAGGTCCTCAATAAATACTCAGTGAATAAAAGAATGAACATTAAACCCAATCATAACACATGGAAATACTGAGTTCCTAAAGGCTTCGTGGACATTAATTACAGTCTGAATGTTGATGTCCCCCCATGTTAGGAGGTGGGGTTTTTTGTTTTTGTTTTTTTGGCGGTACGCGGGCCTCTCACCGCCGTGGCCCCTCCTGCCGCGGAGCACAGGCTCCGGACGCGCAGGCCCAACGGCCACAGCCCACGGGCCCAGCCGCCCCGCGGCACGTGGGATCCTCGCGGACCGGGGCACGAACCCACGCCCCTGCATCGGCAGGCAGACTCCCAACCACTGCGCCACCAGGGAAGCCCCGGGAAGCCCCAAGGTGGGGTCTTTGGTAGGTGCTTAAGTCACGAGGGCAGAGCCCTCATGAATGGGATTAGTGTCTTTATAAATGAGACACCAGAGAGGTCTCTCACCCCTTTCACCATGTGAGGACACAGCAAGAAGGCGCTGGCTATGAACCAGGAAGAGGACTCTCACCAGAAGGTGACCATGCTGGCACCTTGATCTTAGACTTCCATTTTCCAGAAATGTAAGAAATAAATTTATGTTTCTAAACCTCCCAGTCTCTGGTATTTTGTTATAGAGCCTGAACAGACAAAGGTAATACATAATCTTTTTTTCAATTATCTCTTTTTTTTCTCTTTTAGATTTACTGAAGTTAAAATGAGTGGCTCAGAACTACATTTATTAACATGGATAAACCTCACATAATGCTGAATGAAGATAGCAAGTTGCCCAAGAATATGTTCAATGCGATACCACATGTAAAGTTTAAAAATATGGAAAACATACTGTATATAGTTAAGGGATACATATATCTAATTAGTGTATGAAAACATGCATGGGAATAAACTACACCAAGTTTAAGATAATGGTTCCTTCTTTAGAGGAGGAGAGGGGAGTGATAACCTGGGAAGGGGGTGTAGAAGGAACAACTTTTGATCCTTGAAACTCCAAGTGTGTTCTGTCAGACCAGCAACATCATCATCATTTGGTAACTTGTTAGAAATGTAGAACCTCGGCCATCACTCCAGACCCGCTGAATCAGGATCTGCATCTTGACAAGATCCCCAGGTGGCTTACATGCATAGTAAAATATGATAAGCACTGTTTCTGGTGGAACTATAGGATTATT
Organism: Aethalodelphis obliquidens; assembly: GCF_003676395.1. Taxonomy (NCBI): domain Eukaryota; kingdom Metazoa; phylum Chordata; class Mammalia; order Artiodactyla; family Delphinidae; genus Aethalodelphis; species Aethalodelphis obliquidens. The sequence goes on along the minus strand of NW_020837954.1, from coordinate 1,158,822 downwards.
GTTAACTGTCTCAAGTGTGAAACTGATGAGTATGGCTCTGTCAAAATGCTTTAATTCTTAGGAGATGCATGTTGAAGTATTCAGGGGCAAAATGACATTGCTGTCTGCAACTTACATTCGAAAGGTTCAGAAAATAAAAGTAGTTGAGATGAAGTACATGTGGCAAGATGCTAACGACTGGTAAATTGAGTTGAGGGCTGTACAAATGTTCATTGCACTATTTTCATCTTTTATGTAGATTATACATGTTCACTATTTCAAATGTAGAATATGTTTAATGGAATTGCTTTGAATTTAAAAATCTGCTTGGGGGAAAATTAACATCTTGACAATATCGAATTTTCTCATCTGTGAACATGGTATGTCACTCCACATGTTCAGGTTTTCTTCTCTGCTCTTCAGCAATGTTGAACAGTTTTTTTTCATATAGATTTTATTCATTTATTGGCAATTTACACTTACTCCTAGATATTTGACAGCTTTATTGTCACAACTGTGAATGGATTCTTCTCAGTTATATTTCTGTCTGTTGCCAGTATATAGAAAGCTATTAATTTCAGAATATTTATTTTCTAATTTGTTACTATACTACACTCTTATTTTTCTAATAACTTCCCAGCTCATTTTCTTTTTTTAAAACAAGTTAACCTCTTTTTAAAATTTTTATTTATTTTATTTATTTTTGGCTGCATTGGGTCTCTTAGCTGCGGCATGAGGGATCGTCGTTGAGGCATGCGGGATCTTTGGTTGTGGCGCGCAGGCTCTTTGTTGAGGCACACAGGCTTCTCTCTAGTTGTGGTGCGCAGGCTCCAGGGAGCATGAGCTCTGTAGTTGTGGTGTGTGGATTCCAGAGAGCATGGGCTCTGTAGTTTGAGGCACGCAGGCTCTCTAGTTGAGGCGTGCAAGCTCAGCAGTTGTGGTGCATGAGCTTAGTTGCCCCACGGCATGTTGGATCTTAGTTCCCTGACCAGGGATTGAACCCGTGTCCCTTGCATTGTAAGGTGGATTCTTTACCACTGGACCATCAGGAAAGTCTCCTCCCAGTTCATTTTCTTGAAAATTTTAGGAAGACAATGATAACATCTGAAAATAGTGAAAAGTTTGTCTCTTCTAATATTTTTAGAATTTTTTTAGTTGGCCTATTAAATTGATTTCCTGCATGATTTAAATAGCAGTGATGGTGAGTATCATTGTCTTCTTCCTGACTTTAATGGAATGGCTGCTAGTGTTTCACTGTTAATGTAATGTTGCTTTTAGTTTCTCTTATATTCTTTTATTGTAATACACTAATAACTTTTATTGAATTAGAAATGCCTGTTAAATTATATTAAGTCCCTTTTTGGCATCTTCGGAAATGATTTCATTGTTTTTTCTCTTATAATTTATGAATATAATAAATTGTTTATAATAAACTATATTTTCATTTTAGAAATGAAACTCCTTGGTCATTATTCTTTTAACATAATGCTGAATCTACTCTTACTATCATTTTATTTTTTCCATCTATATTCACAACTAAAACTGGTCTATGATATTCACTTCATTTGCTTTCTTTGTCATGTTTTAGGATCAAAGTCTTAACATAAACCATGATATTCCTCACTGCAGGTTGCTCAGTACACACTGGTGAATTGAATTGAGACTGGCTGCTGTGGTGTTTCACACCTAGCTCCCTGTTCATTACTTACACACAGAAGCCCAAGAACAAACATCATTAATATTCCTTTGCCATGGGTGAGACAAGCCAGGAAAAATACCATCAGATCATGAGCATCAGCTTAAGACCATAGGCTTTTAAAAACTCCCCGTAGAAATACGTACTGGACGGGAAATATCCAATTGAGTTTTGAAAATCAGCTTAGTAATATTCCATTGCTAAAAATAAAGACAAACTGAATATAACCCTTCTAGTAAAATGGATAAAAGACTGTTACATAACCAAACCTTTAAGGAAGGTAGAAAAATTTAGTACATGGGTAGGAAAGACCATGACTAGCTCTCAGAATACTTAATACACATTCACAAAGCACAAGTGGTATTTTGACTGTCTTGTTCATTTTTCATACCAAGTCTGACCCAATGCCTCCCACCAGAGAAACTCTCAATAAGCATTTTTTGAAGGCACCAAGGAGAGACGATTCTTTGTTGTCCAGCTATCACGTGGGGGGCATGAGTGCCCACAAGCCAAACTACAGTGCACTGGAGATCCCCACAGTTCTACGCTGATGCGCTGAGCTCAGAGTATGATGCCTAGTCAACCTCTTTTCAAACACTGCACACATGTCTGTACCTCGAGGTACAGGGGAGGCGGGAGGGTGGGGGACCCCTGGGCTCTGCCTCCTCAGCCATCATGGCTGCCATGCCGTGTGCTGGGGTGGCTGCTGAGGCAGGTGCACCGGGAAGGCTGGCCGACTCCTGCTGAGAAGCAGGACCACGTGATAACTTATCGTGTGCTGTATGTGCCGGGGGACAGGAGCTGGGGCACACACCAGCAGCTGTTTTCCTGCGTGAAACCTATATCTTAGGAACCTAAGTACGTGAGTATAAACCATAGTGTTTAGCAGGAATGGACACACAAGTGGCATTCTAGAGGTATTTTGAAGTCAGTCCAGCCTCTGGGGTCCCTCAGGAGTCCCTTCTCTGTGTCACGCTCCCTCCACAGCTGCTGGGCATTTGCTGTTGGGAAATCTGGCTTGAAAACAGAACTGGAAAGTCTTTGGGGTGACTTTGGAAAAACCACAGGTTGAGAGAGTTGTATCAGAGTTTCAGAGTCTCCAGGTGAGGTGTTACTAGCATCTGTGATGCACTTGCGACCCAGCAGACTACCTGCTTTTGGAACAGCATTTTGTGAAAAGCCAGATGACACGGAGCAGGTGTGTCTCCCAGCCCTTTGATACAGTGAAGCATCCAATCCGTTATCGTCTGCTCCTCCACCTGCTAAATGTAACTTGAAAATGCCTATTTTTCTTTATCCCCACTGCCACTACCCTGGTGCAAGTCACTGTTTATCTACAGCCTAGATTTCTGCAGAAGCTTCCTCACCAGTGACGCGGCCATCGTAGCAGAGCTCCAGGATGAACTTTAACGTTGAAGCCTATATAGGCAGCCCCGCGCCCAGCACACCTCTATTCCCACAACAGGTCACAATAAGAAGATGCCCTTAAAGTCCTGCTCTGCTGCCTGCCCGCTGCTCTCCCTCCTTCTGTCTCCTTCCTCGGATCTATTTTCTCTTTGTGATTTACTATTAGTTTTGGAATGTTTCAAGCAAATAGAAAAATATAAAGGGTAATATAATACGCACTCGCGCATCCATGACCCAACGTTCTCATATTTTAACATTTCAAAAATTTTCTGGAGTTAGATAATCTAAATGAATGTTTATTATGAAATACAGTTGACATAATGCAGGGTTTAGGGGCACAGTCGAAAAATCCGTGTATAACTTTTGACTCCCCCAGAAGTTAACTATTAATAGCCTACTGTTGACAAGAAGCCTTACCGATACTATGGTCAATTAACACACATTTTGTATTATATGTATTATATACTGTATTCTTATAATAAAGTAAACTAGAGAAGAGAAAATGTTATTAAGAAAATCATAAGGAAAAGAAAATACACTTACAATACATATACGTATTTACTGAAAATAATCTGCATATGAGTGGACCCATGTAGTTCAAAGGCCTGCTGTTCAAGGGTCAACTGTATATTGCACATAGGGAAGAATATATATAATGGAAATGAACATATTATGCGCCACTCAGCTTAAGAAGTAGAATATTACCAAATGCCTTTAAGCCTCCCATATGCCCCTTCCAAACCAGAAGCTATGTCATGCCTCCCAGAAGTAACCACTATCATGAATTTTGAAATAACAGTTTCCTTGCATTTCTTTATATTTTAACATATATGCATAGCTCCTTAATGTTTTTTCTTAGTTTTGCCTGGTTTTGACGTTTGTATAAATGAAACCAATCTGAATGCATTCTTCTGTGAATTGCTTTTCTTTTTTTTTTTTTTTTTGCCTAGCAGTCTCTTTTGGGAGTCATATCCATTGTTACGGGAGGCTGTTATTCATCGGCTTTCACTGCTTTCCAATCTACACTTTGCATGCAGCCAGAGCAGTCTTTTAAAGACAAAAATCCAGTTATCTGTCACCTCACTGCATGAAACCCTTCAGAGGCTCTCCAGTGCTCTTGGAACAGAGTCACAGATCCCTGGTGTGGCCTACAAGCCCCCATGTGACCTGACCCCACCACCCACGTGCATCTCATCTCGCTCCCTGGGCTGAAGTCCATTTCAAGAATCTCAGCAGGTTGCTCTCTCCCTTTTGGTCTTTGCACATACCTGGATTCTTTCACTCTTCACTGGCTAGTCCTGCCCAGATTTCAGGTCTCTGATTAAACCTCCCTTCTTCAAATGGATCTTCACTCACTACTCAGTGTAAATTAGATGCCTCTGGTCTTACCTCCTTCCTGCCCTGTTTCTTCAAGCACTTACCACAGTTTTGTTATTATATATTTATTTGTGCATTTATTTTTTTTTTACGTACTGAGTGCTTGTTTCCCTTAAGTTTTATTGAGGACAGGATCACATACATTTTGCTCATAATGGCATATCCAGTCTTAGCAGAGCCCTGGCAGGTAGTAGGGTTCAAATAATTACCATTCAATGAGAACTGGAGCCAAGAAAAGTTGATGCAGTCATGACAAAAAAAAAATTGTTCAGCTCATGTATTCTGGGACAATTCTCTGCTGGATAAAAATTGTTAAAAATGAAGGTGTCAAAGCATTTTCAATAAAGCATGTTAGGTGCGGTATGATCAGAGGCAGATGTTAAGCTTTTGGATTTGTCCTATATGCTGACCCAAAGAAAGTGACTGAGAGGCAACTTTTTTTTTTTTTTTTTTTTTTTTAGTGGTATGCAGGCCTCTCACTGTTGTGGCCTCTCCCGTTGTGGAGCACAGTCTCCGGACGCGCAGGCTCAGCGGCCATGGCTCACGGGCCCAGCCACTCCGCGGCATGTGGGATCTTCCCGGACTGGGGCACGAACCCGTGTCCCCTGCATCGGCAGGCGGACTCTCAACCACTGCGCCACCAGGGAAGTCCAAGAGAGGCAACTTAATGTAGCATGTGCTATGCTGCATTTTAGACATAAAATATATAACAATAACGAAAAAGTATTGAGCGCTTACTTGTGCGGGCACCAATTTAAGTGCTTTGCATGAATTCATTGATTTAATTCTCATAAGAACCCTAAGAAAGAGGTGTTTCCATTATCCACATTTTTACATTATCAGGAAACTGAGGCACTGAGAGATGAACTCACGTGCCAGAGTTTATACAACTAGTAAGTGGCAAATCCTGGCAGTGGTCCCAGGCATTGTTATTCCAGTTTTCTTCACTATTATGCTATATATATCACCTTTTAGTAATTCTGTTCAAGAAATATTTGTGGCAAGAATAAACGATGAGGTTTATATCAAAGTTCAAGCAAACTGCTATAGGCCTAAGGAATGACAGAGCTGGATTCCATAGATGGCTGTCTGCTATAGCGTTTCAGATGGTCCCTGGGAGGCAGATGGGACTCAGAGGAATGGATGTGGGAGAATGATGCTGTCCATGACCCAAGACACGTCTGCAGAGTGTGAGACACATTAGGGAAGGGGATGTGATTTGGTGTCAATGGACAGCAGGTGGTGTGAAACGGATGGAAGTTTGTAAAGAAAGACCCCTGCCAGAATGCGGAGGGTCTTGAATGATACTTTCGGAGGTTCCTAAGTTTTTAAGCAGGGCTTGGGCTTAGGCAAATGCAGTGTCGTACTGAATATATGATAGAATCCTGTCCCGGCAACAAGTGGAGCTCAGATGTTGCAGGTGAGGAAGACTGAATGACGTTTCTCCCCTGTCTATATGTAGCCATTTATTTCCATAAGGGCTGAAGGGCCCCTGAGATTCAGATATACAGAAAAATGTCTGATGGCTGGGGGGACCTCAAAGGAGAAAAGTTGCAGGAATAGACATCAAGAAACATAGAAGAGAGTTCACTGTACTGGACAAAGTTAGGCAAAAAGAACTAGGATCAGTATTGATGCCTCAGATAAGAGGACATTGCTAAGTCTGGGCTCACTGGGACCTGATCACCTCCCCAGAGTGTATGTGCCATAGGAGAGAGGGGCTGTGGACACTATGAAATAGATTCATTCTAATACTTCATCAGAGCCTGAGTGTGACTTGTGGTGTAGCCTGGCCTTTGGTGTTACTAGTTTCTCCAGCCTTGTGCATCGTGAATTCTGGGCTCAACCAAACATAAGTGGGGCAGGGGTGATGGGAAGTTCTAATCCTGGAAAGCAAGGATGGGTTAAATTCTGGAAAGCAAGGATGGCTTAAATTCCTGGACACTTATATGCATCCCATGGGAACTCCTTAGAGAGAGAGCTTGTACAGGAGACTAGAATTCCTATAGTCATAAAAGTGGTAGATCTGGGGCTTCCCTGGTGGCGCAGTGGTTGAGAGTCCGCCTGCTGATGCAGGGGACATGGGTTCGTACCCCAGTCTGGGAAGATCCCACATGCCGTGGAGCGGCTGGGCCCGTGAGCCATGGCCGCTGAGCCTGCACGTCCGGAGCCTGTGCTCCGCAACGGGAGAGGCCACAAGAGTGAGAGGCCCGCGAACCAAAAAAAAAAAAAAAAAAAAAAAAAAAAAGGTAGATCTGAACCCACAAAACTTGGGAAATAATAATAATGGGACTAAATCTATTGTCCCTGGATGCTGAAACCTGAGACACTTGGGATACATAACACTTCAGCTCAGATTTCTCTACTAAGCTCTGCTCTGGACATCTCTACTTGGACGTCCCACATTACCAAAACCGCAACATACCAACAACTGAACTCATTGTCTTTCATCTACACCCTTCTCCTCCACTGGCTTCCTTATCTTAGTAAATTGGCACCATTTTCTCTCAGTTACTCAAGCCAAAAACTTTTGCATCATATTTCATTCCTGTATCTACTTCAACGTCTATATGCAATCCACAAAATCTTGCCTAGTTTACCATCTAAATAGCTCACTCACCATTTTTCTCTCATATCTCACATACCATTCTTAGCCCCCATACAAGCCAGCAGCATCTCCACCTGGGTGACTGCCACGCCAGCCTCCCAGTTGGTTTTCTTACCTTGAAATCTGCCTACCCAAATACCCTCCCAACTGGTTCTCCAGCACAATTGTTCTAAAATTCAAATCCGAGCATGAACCTCCCTGAACCCTTTAAAACACTTCAGTGGTACCTTACTGCCCTCACCATAAAGTTCAGGTGTATATCACCAGTGCCTTGGACCATGGCCGGCATCTAGCACACACCCTGTAATTATGTGTGCACGGAAACTGGAATGAGCTTGCATGTCTCCTTTTAACTTGCTGTGAGCACGAAGGAGGCTGACTTCCCTAGACTGTAATAGCAGCAGAAACTTATATGTGTTACACGTTGGTCATCTGTATTTTTACTTTGCCTGTTTATTTTCTCCTGTGCAGAAGTGTTTAATTTTATTATAATCACATCTATAGATTTTTGTAGTTTGGGGGGTTCAAGTCATACTTAGAAATTCCTTGCCCATTTTGAGATTATGAAAACATTTTCCTATATTTTGACCCAGCAATTCAATCATTTCATTTTTCTCATTTAAATATTTAATCCTTTTGGACATATTTGTATATATGCTGTCAGGCAAGGGTCTAACTTCATTGATTTCCCATTCAGTAGTCAGTTTCCCCAAACAAAGAATCCATTCTTTCCTCACTGATTTAAAATGCCACCTTAATCACTTATTAGATCCCCATATACACTTGAATCTGTTTCTTGACTCTCTGCTCTGGTGGTTCTACTTTTCAGTTCCTACACCGATATGAGACTATTTTATTATTTATGATTTTTGACACAGGGAGTTTTGAATATTTTAAAACAAACTTTTACCATGTGATTTCTTCCATCTAAAAATGTAGTCCCTCTATCTTACTTATTGAAATTTATGTGTGAAATAACTCGATTTCACATATGCATTTATATACAAGGACAGATGAATTTAGGCAATATTTTTAACATTCACATGCCTCCCAGCTTATGTGATTTCTTCAGAATCTCCTTTCAAGGGAACTGTTAGAAAAGTCATCTTTTCGTGCATACCAATCGAGGTATTTTTCAATTTTACTATAGGATAATATACTTTTCTGAAAGTAATTTCATTATTATTGATGAGGACAGTCAACAATGTTTGTATGGTGTTAACTATTGTTTATATACTAAATGCCCATATCTCTTTTGAATTTATTCGTTTATTTTTAAATCACCTGTGTACAGCTTTGGCAAATTAAAGTTAGAGAAAAATGTTTGAGATCCTCAATTCAGAAGCATTAGAGTTTATTATAACTCTTTATTGGAGAATGATTTGATTAATGCATCTGTAACCAAAGCTGTTATTCCTCTCTTCCCCATTTAAACACAAAACACAACAGACTAAAAATAATCCCAAACGACAGGTCATATCTCCATCATTATCTTAATAGCCTTGTGTTTTAAACACTTCTTAAAGAAAAATGAAATCAAAATTTGCATTTTATATATTTCTGAGCATACCATTAGAAAGTTCATATAATTCTTTATTAATCAAAACCAGAGTGTGGGAGTGAAATAAAACCATTTGAATAGCATAGTTCTTGCATAAACAAAGCATAACAAATGCAAAAATCCTTAGCTAAAGGATTTAAAGCAAACATTACTCAATTATTTTGTGTCAGAATTTATAGGACTAACGTATGATTCAGCAGTCTCTCAGAACTCATCCTACAGTAACTCAAAAGATACAAGGATGTTCACTGTAGCATTGTTGCAATAGCAAAATATAGAAGCAACCTGGAAATTTAACAATGTGAGAAAGGTTTAGTAACTTATAGTATCCATATAACTAAATACCTATGTAAATGAGTTGCAAAACAATACATTTGGTTTTCTCCTCCACCCTTTTTCTGGCAAAATTACTCCAATGCACCATAAAACACTCTGTGTTTACAGAACAATTTCAGCATTTGTCTATAGCACAATATTTGCCATTTCTTTCCAGGCATTGTTGTTTATTCTGTTCTGAAACACTAGTGAAATGATCTGCTTCTGAAATTTCTTCTCACAATAATTTAACAATAGCTGTTTGTTGTCACGTTTTGCTTTCCACCAAAATCATCATCTGTTGATGCATCAGATTCTCCTTTTTCCAAGTTTTTCTCCTTAGTCTACTAACATTACAGTAATAAAATTAAGGTCATGCATGTTGGTTAAGTTTCTAAATACATTCTCCTTAATGAGGCTCTGTCCCCATCTTTTTACAAACAATGCCAAGAGGTGATTTGACTTTTCGCAGTTCATCCATGATTCAGCACAAAGAGAGTTCATAACCTCATCATTTTTTGCTCTTCAAAATTCTGTAGTTTTATCAGTTTTCTTCGCTAGTCAGAATCCTTCCCTCTTTTTTTTTCTTTATTGAAGTATAGCTAATTTACGATGTTGTGTTAGTTTCAAGTGTACATCAAGTGATTCAGTTATACATACATATATATGTGTATATATGTATGTATATTCTTTTTCAGATCCTTTTCCATTATAGGTTACTACAAGACATTGAATATAGTTCCCTGTGCTATAAAATTGGTCCTTGCTGCTTACCTATTTTATATACAGTAGTGTGTATATGTTAATCCCAAACCCCTAATTTATCTCCCCCACCCCCCTCTATCCCATTTGGTGACCATAAATTTGATTTCTATGTCTGTGAGTCTATTTCTGTTTTGTAAATAAGTTCATTTGTATCATTTCCTCTTGACTGATGACTTCTGTTTGTTCAGGATGGAGAGATAAATAACTACTGGTATAGAAATGGAAAAAATTGTGTGCATTGTGGCTTTCCACAGCAATTCTACTCCCTGATTTTCAGATTCTGGAAATCCAGGGGTCTGGCCTGCACACACAAGAAAACGTCATGGATATTTTCTTCACTGGTCCATTTGGCCAAAGGCAAATCCTCACCGAGCCTTTCTCACGCCAGAACCAAGATAACACTCCCTGATGAAAACATCCATCCCAGCAACTTCTGAATGATGGACCTGATTTTAGACAGACTCACTAAGACTGGAATTTAAGTTACTTGAGAAGATAAAGCTTGCAGCCGTCCAGCGCACACAAAGTGTCTGGGACAGCTCACTGGCTGCTGTATTGTGTTATAATTGCAAAGCAAGATCACTGTCTGCCAGGATTTATTTAAAATATCCTTTCTTCTTCTTCGCATTTATAGACACGATTCTAGTTTCCTATCAGAATCTGGCTTCCTTCCTTTCGTGAGGGAGTCTTTGGGTCTCTGGTAACAAGTGCCTTGTTCACTGGAGCCCCGGGTTACTGTCCAGCTAAGGGAATGACACCATCCCTGAAAAAATTTTTCACATGGGAGGCATAGTTTCCAGTAGTTTTTAGATGGTTTATGCCACAGCCTTGTAGAAATGGAGGAACATCCAATAAACACAGAAAACTCTTCTTCCTGAGGATCTACTTTTCTTTTTTTTCATCAAATACTGACATTTCTCATTTCTTCATGATTTTGTTTTCTTCTGGCTTGAATTTCTTACTGATATTATTTTTGCAGATACTGGTGCCTTTCAAATATCTCATTCACCCAAACCTCTCTTCTACGTTTTAAATCCAAATAGCTAATTTTCTTATGAAAAGTTTACTTCAAAATCAACCTGACTAAAACCAAATTTGATATTTTTTGGTAAATTTACTTTCTCTTATTTCAATCAATGACAATGACATCCACCAATGCCCAAACCAGGGACCACAATGTCAATATAGATAGCTCCACCTCTCTCACCCTCAGTGTCACAGTAGGTCCAAGAATTGTCAATTTTACCAATCTCTTTTATCCACCCTTTCTTCCTTTTCCTCATCTCCACTGCCTTTTAACACTTCTCTTTTTGTCTCATCTCACTTCTGTCATTTGACCCTCCATGTTGGTGCCAGAACAGTTCTTTTAAAACACACATATTGGGCTTTCCTGGTGGCGCAGTGGTTGAGAGTCCGCCTGCCGATGCGGGGAACGCGGGTTCGTGCCCCGGTCCGCGAAGATCCTACATGCCGCGGAGCGGCTGGGCCCGTGGGCCATGGCCGCTGAGCCTGCGCGTTCGGAGCCTGTGCTCCGCGACGGGAGAGGCCGCAACAGTGAGAGGCCCGCGTACCGCAAAAAAAAAAAAAAAAAAACCACACACATATTACTGAACTTTTACGCTACTTAAAACCTCGCTGCATCTATTGAGGCCATGCTGTGTGTCGGGCTCAGTGCTAATTTGCTGATGATAAAATGATAAACACGACCTTGTCTCTGTCTTCAATTATCTCATAATCTGATGAAGACAAAGACAAGCAGTTCGAATTCACTGTGATGTAAGCAATGATCTCTAGGTTCCTCCTTACCTAATGTAAAGGTGCCAAGTGTCAGAGAGGAAGAGCCCCCTAATTCTCCTTGGGAATCTGAGAAATTCACAGAGAAGGTCAGGAGAGGAGGAATTTGAAGCGCTTCACAGGAGATCACTTCAAATATCCCCATGAAGCTGGGGCACACACAGGAAGTGTGGGCGCCTTGCGGTGAGGCAGGTGGACTTGAGGAGGGTGTGGTGTTCTGCTGCAGACCTTGTGGGAAAGGGGAGAAAATTTTACCAAGACACTTGAAAAACTTACCAAGACACACTTAACAAAGAGGCTGAGTTGGGGTTCTGGGCTGACAGAGTTAGAAACACAGAGGGAAGTGTCAGAGGCGCGAGGTCGGGGTGAGCCCTTAGGGTTTCTGGGCTGAGCAGGAAAGTGCCTGGTCTAATATTGGGGAGGTCCCTGGAGACAGAGAAGGGAGACAAGGCCCAGGTTCTAGAGAGTCACAGTATGAAAGTCTTGGCATCATCGGAGCTGGGAGAGACCATGAAAGCCTTGTTTCGTCTTCCTGCATCATACAAATGAGGGATGAAAGTACAGGAGAGCTTAAGTAAACAGTTCCAGATGCTCGGCAGGCAATAGAGCCCTAGCTCTGCCGTGTGACCTTGGGCAAGGTCGTCAACTTATCTATAAAACAGAATCGATAACGGCACCTATTTCATGGGGTCACTGTGAGGATTTGATGAGTACAGTGTATATAAGATGCCTGGCATGTTGGCTGGCCTGTGGTGGGTTTCCGTGACAATGTGTTATTATTTCTACTGCTAATGAGGTCTCACAGCTCACTCAAGGCAGAGCCAGGACTAGAGCCAAGGGCTGGCTTTGTATTCTGTTCCTCCGTCCTCCAGGTTCCTTCCTGGGGAGAAGAGGAGAGGATTGTTCTGGCAGCAAGAACCTACAGTAAAGTCACCAGTGGACAGTGACCCAAGCCTGGAGGGAGGAGGGTGGGAAATCCTTGGAGTGAGGGATTATAAGGACCTTCTCTACTTTCTATCCTTCTCTTTAACTTATGGTATGGTGTGTTGTGGGGGTGGGGATTTAGGGATGCACGGCTCTAAAGGACTATAGAAGGCACCAGTAGAACCCACGAGCTGGGGTGATTATAATTGTCCTAGAACCTTGGCTTTTAGGCAGAAAGGAGAAGTGGAGTTTGGGGCTGCTTTCTACATATCTTGACCCAGGTCAAGAGGGAAGAAAGGATTTGCCTGGTCGTCCAGTGGCTAAGACTCCATGCTCCCAATGCAGGGGGCATGGGTTCGATCCCTGGTCAGGGAACTAAGATCCCACATGCTGAACAGTGCAGCCTAAAAAATAAATAAAAATAAAGTACACAGGAGGAGGTATGTAGGTTAAATACAAATACTAGGCCATTAAAAAACAAAAAAGAGGGCAGGAAAACAGACAGGGATCACAAGCCAGAAGTTCTGCTCCTAAATCGAGTTTAGGACCCCACAAGGGACAGGAGGGAAGTTACAGATTCATATAAATTGGAAGGCCAGCAGATGCACATGGTAAAAAATTCAAAACATACAAACAATGAACAGTGAAAAATAAATCACCTTCCCACCTACTCCCTGGTTTCCCCTCTCAGTGACAGACTCTGTTATCAAATTCTTTATTTATCTTTCCAACAATATTCTGTGCATTTGCTAAGAGACGCTCATACACACAGGCTGTTTATTGCACCAAATTTTGCATGCTAGTGTCTTGCTTTTCCCACTTAAAAATACATCTTGGGAGATGATGCTGTATCTGTAACTTGAAGCTGCCTCTTACTTTTCAAAGCCTAAATAGTATTCTATTGAGTGGATGCACTGTAATGCATCCTTTATCAATAGGCGCTCATATTATTTCCAAACTCTTGCTTTTACAAGTAGAGCTACAATGAATATCTTTGTATATACATCTCTCTAAACATGTACATATGAGGTAAATGCATAGAAGTAGAATTGCTGTGTAGGAGCAAACGTGCGGTTTGTAAAATTTATTTATTCATTTATTTATTTGGATCATAGTTGATTTACAATATAGTGTTAGTTTCAGGTATACAGGAAACTGATTCAGATATAGATATAGATAGATAGATAGATAGGATTATTTTCCATTACAGGTTATTACAAGATATTGAAAATAGTTCCCTGTGCTATATAGTAAACCCTTGCTTATTTATTTTATGTAGAGTAGTTTGTATCTGTTAATCCCATACTCCTTATTTATCCCTCTCTCCCTTCCCTTCCCTTTCCCCTTTGGTAACCATAAGTGATATCATATAATATTTGTCTTTCTTTCTTTCTTTTTTTTTGACTGTGTTGGGTCTTCGTTTCTGTGTGAGGGCTTTCTCTAGTTGTGGCAAACGGGGGCCACTCTTCATCACGATGTGTGGGCCTCTCACTATCGAGGCCTCTCTTGTTGCGGAGCACAGGCTCCAGACGCGCAGGCTCAGTAGTTGTGGCTCACGGGCCTAGTTGCTCCGCGGCATGTGGGATCCTCCCAGACCAGGGCTTGAACCCGTGTGCCCTGCATCGACAGGCAGATTCTCAACTACTGCGCCACCAGGGAAGCTCTAATATTTGTCTTTGTCTGGCTTACTTAGTATGATATTCTGTAGGTCCATCCATGATGCTGCAAATGGCAATATTTCATTCTTTTTTATGGCTGAGTAATAGTCCACTGTGTGTATATACACACACACACACACACACACACACACACACACACACACATACCACGTCTTAAACCAATTGCCTGTTGATGGACACTTAGGTAGCTTCCATGTCTTGGCTATTGTAAATACTGCTGCTATGAACATTGGGGTGCATGTATCTTTTCAAATGAGAGTTTTTGTCTTTTCCAGATATATGCCCAGCAGTGGGATTACTAGATCATATGGTAGCTCTATGTTTAGTTTTTTAAGGAATCTCCGTACTGTTTTCCATAGGGGCTGCATCAATTTACATTCCGCCCAACGGAGTAGGAGGGTTCCCTAGGAAACGTACGTTTTTAATTTTGATGGAATAATAGGATATTAGATGTGACATTTCCTGTTGTCTTAGATTTTCAGCAAAGGCCCCAAAGACCAAACTAAGTCACGAACTACTATTCAGGAGCTGGGAAGAGATGGTAATACCTGTTTTCTTTCCACCTTTAGCCTCATCTCTGCCTCAGGGTCACATAAGAGAAGGCCAGGAATTCATCGAGAGGCAGAACACATGTTAGAAGAGACGGTTTCTTTAGAGAGTGAGAAACTGGAGAGTTGTCAGAGCAGCGTGCTGTTTCTCCTTTCCCGAGTTTGTTTCCCTCTTAGTTTAAGGCAAGTCGCTGGGGAGGGTTCATAAGAGCAACTCAGAGACCTTGTCATGAATCCCGTGGAATTTGGGGCATGTAGGGTTTAGTACCTGAGTCACTGCTGGGGAAAGCTTCTGAAAGCTACAGTCTGTGGCAAAGCTGCCTCCGTGGGCAAGGCGAGAAGAGGCTGCCATGGGAACAGCGGCACCCTCCCCGACGCTGGGGAAAGGTGTGTGTTTCCTGTGACCTGCTGTGGACCCTGTGGAAGGGAGCTGGAATTGAAAAGGATCCCACCAAGAACAGGCTGGAGGCGCCGGGGTGGGGATGGAGGCAGGGTGCCAAGGGCTGAGTGTGAGAGCCACAACTGTCAGCAGGAGAGTGTCGGTGGGGTCAGGAATGCTCAGGTTAAGGTCTCCAATGAACCCCAGAATCATCCCATAAGAGACAAGCATTTGGGCACTGGTCACACACAGAGGGTACCAAAGCCAGATCACTACTGTCCCAGTCATCAAAGACCTTTTCCACCCTCTGCGTGTCTCCTCTCCCAGCGTCAACCCTAGGGGAACTGGAGCTCACAGGGTCAGGGAGAAATGGAGGGAAAAGAACAAGGTGAAAGAATGAAAAGCCAACCAGGACCCCCTTTCCGGGCTTCAGGTTTCTGAGCCTGAGTCAGGACTGATCCAGGGATTGTGGAAAAGGTTTAAATTGCAGGAGGTTACAGCTTTGATGTGAAACTGGTCTAAACTTGTCAATACCTGGAAAATGAGACTATTCACTAACTGAAAGCGACTACATATTTAAAGTATAAGAAGTAGAAAAATATTTTTAGACATCTTTGAATTTCTTGTTCTTCCCATTTATTAGTATTGTTTTTAAAAGCCAATTAGAAGCAAAGTTTATTTCTTTAGATTTCTTTTAGCTTTTTATTTTGAAATTATTTTAAATTTTCAGAAAAATTGCAAAACTAGTACTCACAAAGTTTACATATGCCTTCCACCTAGCTTTCCCTGTTGTCTTCTTGCATAATCATGGTATGATGATCAAGACCAAGAAATTGACACTGAGGCAATGCTATTAACTAAACGCCACAGTTTATTCAAATTTCACTAGTTTTTCCTGGCCCAGGATCCCATACTGCATTTAATTGATCTGTCTGTTTAGTGTCCTCCAATTTGTAATAATTCCTCAGTCTTTCTTGGTCTTTCATGACCTTGATAATTTTGAAGAGCTCTGTTCAGTGATTTTGTAGAATGCCTGTCAGGTTTGCCGGATGTTTTCTCACGATTAGATTGAGGTTGTGCATTTTAGCTAGTATCCCACAGAGGTGATGTTGTGCCCTCCCCAGTGCATCCTAGCAGGGGGTACATGATGTCAATATGTCTTGTTACTGGTGATGTTGACCTGGATCACGTGGCTAAGGTGATGCCTGCCTGATTTCTCCACAGTTGTGGAGACTATTTCTCCCTTTGTAATTCATAAATATCTTGTGCAGAGACACTTTGAGACCATCAAATTTCCTGTTTCTCTTCAAACTTTTGCTCACTAATTTTAGCATCAATAAATGGATTTGCCTTCTCTAGGGTCTAATTCCCTTTCTGCCTGTATCAGTGAAGCACAGTAATAACTCCACAGTCTACTTTCCAAAGGCTGGGTTATTTTGCCTAAACTAATCATAAGCACTTCAGCGGGAAGTCTGGTGGAAATTTGCCTCCAACTCCTGCCCTCCTGCGGGCTCCTGCCATTGTGAGGCCTATATGTCTTCTTATTAATCCTAATCATCTGATAGACAACTACTGACCACACACACACACACACACACACACACACACACACACACACACACACACACCCCTCCCAGGGACAGGCATTAATTCTCAGAGACTTTAGAGCCTAAATTAATATTCATAGGCAGAAACAATTTCCTCGAGGCAGCATCAGCTCCTCAGCCTCCCCAGGTGAGACCTGGCCTTTTGATATACAGAGCCCTGGACAGTCCCCTTTGCTCACACACCTTCTTTCAGCACTTGCTCCAGGGCTTGACAAATGAAGGATTTCAGGGCACGTACCTTTCCACATTAGAGCTTTTCTTTATTTGAGGTGCAGGGTCAAATTCTTTCACAGAATCCCTATTCTCTGGTAATCTCTGTAAATGGAAGGGGGTGGCTCCTTTGAGGATATATTATTCTCTTGTACAAAAAAGAAAAGCTATAAATGAGTGAGATTGTTTTTCCAGTTACCTTAATATTAATCCAAATGAGAAAATTACTACCTGTATAATGATGCCTAAGAAAGATCTATTTCCAGCCTTAATATTCACATTCACCATTACATTAAATGAACCAGAGTTCGTGGAAATGCTCAAAAGTTCACCAAAGGCCTAGTGAACATTATCCAATGATGTTTTAATAATTTATATCAAGATTAACCCTCTCTGGTCAGTGTTACCCAGTTGTAGGTTTTATGTATGTCTGCCTCTTGATCCCACAATAGTATTAAGTTAGCATACAAGTTTGCAGAAATATTAATAGCCAAGAATATACATCTTCTGTCCATAGAATCACAAAAAAGGTCTATGATAGATCAGTGAGAGTGAAAAATAGTCTTTTATTGGGCTTGGTTCAGCTCTCTGTAAGATGAAAGAAAATATAGCAATGGAAAATATCTTATATTCCTACTGTTTATTGTTTCATCGTACCATTTATTGAATATTGGTGTTTTTATTATTGAAACTTTATACTATGCTTAATCAATTTTGTTTCCGACTCTATTATCTGATATTAATTTTTATTAATTTTAATTTCTTTTTTCTGTTTTAATTTGTTTTTACTCTTTTTAAATGACCTATCTTGGACCAACTTTCTAACTTTAACGTTTTGGAGTATTAATCTTGCTTATTGATTTAGGCAGAAACTGGCTTTTAACGGTAGGTTTAGATGATTTATATTAAATCTGGTATTTGGTACATTTGGTTTTCATTCTTTCAATGTTTAGGATCTGTCTCTTTGCTTATATGAACTATATTACCCCCTTTATCTTTGAAAAAGTTTTGGAAGACAAAAAAAGCCCTATTTTAAAGACATACATGAATATCGTAAACCATTCTGTAAGCATTCTAATGATCTCTTTCCCAAATCAAAAGCCTGTTCCACTCCCCTTCATGGAAGAAAAAGGCTACTATTCTTTTTGTCTGTGCTTCTTGTTCCCTACGCTAATTTCCCATTCATAATTAAATATGATGTTTCTCACTGTTTTCTCTTTCATGTTTCTTTTATGCTTTCTGTGTCTTACTTTTCTTCAAATAATTAAGCTGGTGTCATAAATAACGCTTCCAGAGTTATCCTTACTTCTTTAACAATAGTTGCTATCAATAATTATCACGGGTTCATTTTTTAGCCATTAGCCATTCAAAATTTCTACCACTAATTTTAGCCTTGCATAGTGTACATTGTGGCTTTGAGCACTTTTCAAACGAGGCCCCTGGCTGCCACATTTCTTTTGAAATTGGGCCGATCTGAGAATGTCTCTCTGTTGCCTCCCTATACAAGTGGCTTGATGTGGCCCATTATTCTAGAGTTGCAGCTTATCCCTTCCATAGAAGATGTCATCACCATGTCATTAGGCATTTCTCCTTGCAGTGGAAAAAGCCAAAGCTAGTCTGATATTTCGCTCTTTGAAAATGACCTACTTTTTCTACTTGGAAACTTGCAGAATTCTCTTTTTTTCCCTTATAGTTTTAATTTTTTATGAAACTATGTCATGGTGTTGCTTTTGTTATTGATTTTGCCTGGAGCTTTGGACGTACTTGCTGTAATTTTTTTTCAAATATAATGTTTTCTCTGAGTATTGATTTTATCCTTTTGTTTTTTTTTTCACCTTTGGAAACCCCTTTTATTTGGAAATCAGATCTCCAAATTTAACAACTTCTCTTGAATTATTTCCTTACTTTTTTCACTCCTTCTCAATTCTGAATATTGTAATTATGGATAAGGAGGGGGTGAACAGTTGCTGTTTTTTTTTAATGTAAAGAAACCACGAACAATGACAATTGTCAAAAAAGGAGGCCTTGTTTTAATGAAGAACAGTTGACACCTGTTTGGCTGAATCAGGGATGACACGGCAGCTGGACCATTTTGTCCATTTTCAAACAGAGCCAAGGATTTATGGGTTCCTCCTTTGGTGAAGGTGGTAGCAACTGCAGCTAAACACAGAGCAGGTGGAATCTGTCACAGATCTCACTTCTCTACAGACTGAGGAATTTTTTCATATAATCTGCAGAATAAGTCAGAAGCAATTAAAAGACAACAGCGGTAAGTTCTTGATATGAGGAGCCCCCGCCCCGCCAAAGAGGGCTCCGGAAGTTCAGCTCAGAGTGTGAAGTCAAGTGTACAAAGAACACCACAAACGGCGTGAGTTACAACATGGCTCACAACAGCAGCTGGGGAAAGGGAGAGGGAGATTCTTCTGGTTGTTTGAGGACCAGGGATCCCCTGGGGCAGATATTGTGACTTAAGATATCCATCCACAGGCAGCAGGATCTCTACCTGTCTGGGGTTTAGCGTGAGCCCTGACCTAGATCCTGGACCAGTGATTGTTTGGAGTCTAGGCCTGGGAACCAACAGAGGCCCTGGCTGACAGGTTGTGCCAGCCTGAAAGGAAGGAGGGTGGTGGGAGGGCTGGACCCATGTTCATGTGGACTGACAGGGATAGAGATGTGGGAAGTAAAAGGGAGTGGTCAAGGCTGGGCCGAGGAGGATGAGTTCGGACTGAGATCACTAATGCTGTACTTGCCTCGGTGGCAACTGATATAGAAACAAGGGTTGGGGGGCTTCCCTGGTGGCGCAGTTGTTGAGAGTCCGCCTGCCGATACAGGGGACACGGGTTCGTGCCCCGGTCCGGGAAGATCCCACATGCCGCGGAGCGGCTGGGCCCGTGAGCCATGGCCGCTGAGCCTGCGCGTCCGGAGCCTGTGCTCCGCAACGGGAGAGGCCACAACAGTGAGAGGCCCGCGTACCGCAAAAAAAAAAAAAAAAAAAAGAAAAGAAAAAGAAACAAGGGTTGGGCTAAGACTGTAGATGGCATGTCAGTGGCCCTGGCCATTAGGAGCTGAGTAATAGAAGTCTTTGGGAGCACAGAGGCCATTTTTATGAATCTGGAGGGACCTATTTTCCTTATTTTATCTCTCTACCAGAGTTGTTTGACAAATGCCTTTAGTAATTACAGGTCTTTTCTATGTCTAGGCTTCAGATCTGGCCCTTCCTCTATGATCAGACAGGAGGTTATGAAACCAGGAACTATATTTGTTGTAGTGATCTTCTTGAGGACGTTGGCAATGACATATCTCTTTCCATTTGTTAGAGTTATCTGATAAATTCTTTCAAAGAAAAGTATGACTTCAGAGGGGGTACCAGCCCCTAATGGTCCTATTTACCTTGCATTTACGGATGCTCCTAACACATACGTTCGTTCATTCTTTGCAAATCCCAAATCCACTAAGCTCCCCTTTCTTATCGAAGATCCTCTCATTTGAAGCCCAGAAAAAGTAGAAACAATTTGAGCCCAATTAATTATATAGCATTGGATTTCCAGTTCCCACGACTTTCCACTGGACATGATGTTAGATGGTATTGCTGCATTTCCACCCCTTCAAAGCATTTTGAACATAAATAACTACAGTTATTTCCATCGAGGAAAACAGCTTGCTAAATTCATCTCCATGTACTTAGAATTCTAAGTTCCTCACTTGCCAGTAAGTTATTAAAATTCACTCATTTTTAAATAGACTTCCACCTTCCTAAGAGGCTTCTATATATCCTGTCATTACTTTTCTGCTGCTTTCCACAACGGGTAGATAACTGATTTGATGGGAGAAATTAATTTGACATTTTATCCTTAATCAGAACGTTAAATATCCTCCTAACCATAGTCTTAGTCATTTGTGTCTTGTCATCATACAACGATTGCACTTTCTTCTCTAGATCCATAGTTAAAGTTTGAAATTGAAGGTACACGAGAGATGAGGACCTCATTTTAGAAACTCATTTGCTATATCGATCTAGGAAAGATGGAGCTTGCTCCCTCCTGTCCAGAGACTCAGAGACCCTTGGGTGTCACCAAGGGAACTGCGCTAGAGACAGGAAAAGTGCAGGATGATTTTATTTTAAAAAACAAACAGAAGCAAAACCTCTGCTTTTCTGGGATATAGCTGGCATTTATGGAAACACGCCCCCACTTCTGAAGAATTCTGCTGTGGGACTTGAAGATAATCTTCGAAGGTGACCATGTCATATAAGTCTGAGTTTCGAGCACGCAACAGCTAAAATTACCTGAAGGAACAAAGGTCTTCTGGGGAGTGGGAGAGGGTGAGGGAAACTGGAAGGTGGGGCAGGGCTGGGTCAGGAGCAGACCAAGCCCACAAGCCTCAGTTTGCTCCTGTTTTCAGTTATCAGCCACCATTATCTATCTTCACCAGCGGTGAATGGAAGAGGCAGTGCAGCAGAGGTGCGCCCGGGGCGAACGGAGTGCCGCCCCAAAGTGCAAGTCAGAATTCAGTGAGTGTCCTGGGGGATAGTCTGAGACTAGACTGCTCTTTAATAGAAGTTGTCCCCCTTTCCGCATCTGCCCCCATGGCCCCTTGTCAAGCTCAAAACTTGTCCTCAGGTTCTGATTGACTTGAAAGTGGTTTTGCAAATACATCTCTGTTTCTTTCTGTGGACAGGAGCTTAGAATTACTTAGCCCAGTCTCTCATTTGATAGATTAAAAGAATTAAGCACAAAGAAGTTCAATGACTTGCCCAAGGTCACTTCTTGTTGAGTTTAGAAGCACCATCTTTGTACTATGAAAACCATCTCCAACATTTCCTAGATTATACACGTATTTTTTAAACTTGTGTTGAACTTGGACATAGAATGTCTTATGGCTGCCTGACACCTTTTGAAGACAGTTTTAATATTTGAAGAATTTTGACTAACGATTCCCCATCCATAATCTCTCTAGCCAAAAAGGACTCTTCCCACCTTCTCTGCAGTAAGACACAGGCACTGGTGCCACCAATCAGAGGGCCTCACCTAAGACTGATTCAGAAGGAAATGAAATAAGTTCCTCATTCTGCTGCAACTGTGGCTTCAGAGCCAGCTGGCTTGAGGAGGCTGTGGTGGTCTCAAGGTTGGGTTCCTGACAGAGGCACAGCACTGATGTGGCATCGGTGGCAACTGCAGTGATGTCAAGTCCCTGGTATTCAGGTCAGAGCAACCTGGAACATTTGGGTTCCGTGGTGACAACAGTCAAGCCAGTGTTGTGTTTTGGTGTGGGCAACGTAACGTACCTGGAGCTTTAGCCTCTAGCCCGGTTCTCCAGCCTTCCAAGGTTCTAGGAGCTCCCTAATAACCTTTTATAAAGTCATTTTTTGCTTAAGCTAACTCCATGGGTCCCAGTATTTGTAAATGTTATTGGCAAGGTGAACGAGCAGGATGAAATCAGAAAAACACCTTTGTTGTTCCCTCACCCCATTCCCTATTCCAATGCCCTGCCCTGCCTCTGGATGAAATTCCTCTTAGATGATAAAAGCCCTCTGTTCCCCTTCGGTCACAAGAACAGTCTCATGTTAGTGATTATTGGTCCAGTCCAATATGGTAATAACAATTCTGGAATCTCTTCTTAGTGAAAGCTTCTTCCCTCTCCAGCTTGGGTGTTGGCTTTATCCTGGAAGCATTTATCAGAGGAGGGAGCGTGGTCCTCTTCTCTCTCCTTCCCCCTCCAGGGCTTCTCCTTTCCCTCTTACAAGGCTGCCTCTACTCCTCCAGAATTAAAAGGAGCAGGAGGGAGGAGAGACAGAGGTGGGAGAGCACTCACAGGGCCAGCACAGATGCACCTGGTCTTGGCTTCCTCTGGCCATGGCCCATGTTTAAAGAGATCGTGTATTCAAAAGGTCTAGTACAGCATACGGCAGATGCTTAATAAATATTTATATTTATTTTCATTAGGTGTACATTTGATATTTCCACTCTATTAGACAGTAAAAAGAAGAAGGGACTATGCCTAGTCTTTGTACAATTGTCACCTATTTTATCATGATGTATCCTGTTAAGCTCCATCATTACTGAGATACTGATAAAGTCATCAAGGTTTAAGCCTCCTAAAAGACCACACTCTGGGGGTTTCCTTGGTGGCGCAGTGGTTGAGAGTCCAGCTGCCGATGCAGGGGATGCTGGTTCGTGCCCCGGTCCATGAGGATCCCATATGCCGTGGAACGGCTGGGCCCGTGAGCCATGGCCGCTGAGCCTGCGCGTCCGGAGCCTGTGCTCCGCAAAGGGAGAGGCCACGGCAGTGAGAGGCCCGCGTATGGCAAAAAAAAAAAAAAGATTACACTCTGGTTATTTGTGCACATGTGGTGATCCTACTGCAAGCACAAGCTTTCTAAGCCGGGGGCATATTGTGGGAGATAGATGGCTTTCCACCAAAGACCCTGATTCCCCTTCAGTAGAGCTATCACTAGAAGGTTGCTTCCCAGCCAGCTCCAACATTTCCTAGACGCCCTTGTGTTTAGATGGGGCCATGTGACTGAGTTCTGGCTAATGGAATGTGGATAGAAGTGTTGTTTGACATTTCCAGGCCTGGCCCATAAAACCTTTGCACGCTCTCTCTGCCCTCTTGGCTTCCCAGATGTTGGTGTTAGGGTTAGCTTGGAAATCATGTGTTGACGATGGCAGAGCCTCCATCAGCCTCAATTCTGTGGAGCAGAACTCTCTGCTTCCAACTGGACTTTACATAAAAAAGAAATAAACTTCTACTATGTTAAGTCAAGGGTCAGCAACTTTTTCTATAAAGGGCCAGATAGTAAATATTTAGGCTTTGAAAGCTGTATGGTCTCTATTGCAACTACTCAACTCTGCCATCTTAGTGTGAAAGCAGCCATAGGTGACACATAAATGAATGACACATCTATATTCCAATAAAACTTCTTTTTTTTTTTTTTTACAAAAACAGATAGCAGTCTGGTAACTGTGGGTGGTAGTTTCTGACCCCTTTATTAAGCCACTACAATTTTGGATTTTATCTGTTAGAACAGAATACTACATTAATCAATTCACTTTCTTATTCAATCTTGTGTCAGCACTACTCAGGGTGATGCAAGGCACAGAGTAGATACTCAGTGATGAGTGAATGGAGAGACTCGAAGCACAGAGTCCGGAGTTTCAACAACTGTCTGGGACAGAAGATCATGCCTCAGGCCTGAACATGGCCAGGAACTTAGTCTGAGTTCCTTGCATAAAGCTGGGAGACACAAAATGTTGGATAAGAAAGCTCCCACTACTGTCCCTCCGTTGTCTTCAAGACTGGGTCCAGTTCTCCCACCTTGGCATTGAGGGATTTCTGACTCTGGCTTCTGCTCTTATCTCCATCTTCTTTTTCCACTGCTCCTTCTTCTTTGTGTCTGAGCCCCAGGAATACCAAACCAAGTTCCCTAAATGTTTGGCAATTTTACACATGCCATTTCCCCTGTCAGGAATGTCATTCTCCTTCTTGTTTCCCTAGCTTAACTCCTCCATCTCCTCTTATCCCACCTAGACTAGGAGGTGATAGTCGTTGATGTGCTTATCGTCCATATGGCCACAAATCCAGCTCATCCTTCAGTTACAGCACTTATCACGTTCCGACGTGTCGATATACCTGTCTACGTACCTGGTTGGGTGCATCCTGAGGTCAGGGACCACTTTGTTTTCCATACCCCCAAACCCTATGGCATACTTGGCACTTACTTGGTTCTCAGTAGAATCTGGTGAAAGAGTCAGTGAATTAATATGAATCCCAGCCTTAACGAGTACAGCAATAACTACATATGTTGAAGAGTTGTTTTACTCTTGGCATTTACAGATATTTGATTCAAAAACACTACCAACTAAAAATGATATATCATGGATAACATAATAACTTACATTGGATTTACATTTCCAGTAGCTGGTAAAGAATGTCCATTCCTTCTGCCTCTGCAACAAAACCACCCTTGGTTGCACATGAGCCCAGAGCAACTGAGGTGCTCAAGATTGCCCAGCACAGAACAAAAAGGCTAAAGTCTTATTAAACACTTTGGGCTCTGCTGATGGCGCATGGATCCTCTAAAAAAATACACAACTCTGTGACCCAGATTTTCCAGAAAAGTCCCACTTTCAAGTGTTTGTTCCATTTTTCCCACAAATAAGCATATATTTTTCAAGCCATATGTCTCTATTTTGTTTAAGAAAACATGACTGCTGTTAAATATCCAACTCCAGCCCCAAAAGGTACATTAAGTTCATGATGAACAGCCTTATAGTTAACCCAGCATCTCACCTAAAGACGTTTTTTGAATTTACGCCTATTGAAAAAATTTAGAAATGTCACAGTACATAAATTTTTTAAAAGTCTCCATCTGACTATATATAAAACTTGGCTACAATTTTTAACATTGTGCTAGTAAAGCTGAGTGAAATGTATTCCTTACATTTGGAGCTTTTGAACCGGCTTTGCCTTTTGGCCAATTTGGCATCCATTGGGCTAGTCTTTTGCCTCTGACTCAAAATCATAATGGAAACTTTGACCTCACGTCTAGCAAGAAGGATAGGAGCAGGCCTTAAAACTGAGGTATCCCCACCCCAAATGCAACCACAGTGTTTCCAGTGCTTACCTGGTGGGAGCCCCAGGGCAGCCTGACTTGTCACCAGGGGAAGGGAAGACCTGGAATATTTGGGGTGGGGGGGGAAGAGATGGTGACTTTTGTTTGTTTGACTGACTGCTGCTTGCGCCCAGGAAGAGCCAAAAGCAGAAGAGAAGGAAGCAAAAATAGCCTCTGATAAGGACCTAGATCCAGAGGGGAAACCACTCAGGAACAGAACTGAGGTTTGGAGACGGTCCTACCCACCCCTCTTCCTTTCACACACACCCTCGCTTCCTCTTCCCAGGGCCATCCAGCCTGTGAACCCCCTCCCTGCTTGTCTGGGCACTCCTGGTCCAGCACTTGTCATCCTCAATGCCGGACACATGCTTGGCAGGGTAGGTGAAAGATGGGCAGGTGGAGTAGCCTTGGAGCTCAACTCAGGAGGCCTTCACCACTCACCTCCGTAATCCCTTTTACGAGGGGTTGAGCTAACGGTTTGGAGCAGGTGGGAACTAAGGAGAACGGGTCCTTACCTGAACAGATTGCAGGATGGATGAAGGGACAGATATTTAGTTGAACCACAGGAAGTTGCCAGTTATCTAGACAGATAAATAGATAATTTAGGTATGATAGATGGTGGATAACAATATGTACACCTAGGTGTACATAGATAGATATAGATATAAAAGCAGATAGTGATAGAGATGGCAAGTTAGGAATATACAGATCAATTACAATATGTATTTTAACTGTACATCAGTTATTTGAGGCACATATTTGCTTCTTTCTAGAAGGAAAGGATGGTCTGAGGGATATCAAGGACAAAAGAACAAGATGTGCAGACATCTATGGGAGCAGTGTCAGCCCTGGTAACAGCCAACCCATGCCACAAACCCTATTCCTAACCTGCTCCCACCTCGACAATTACAGTAAAATCCCCAGCAGAACAGAACTGTCAGAAATTGAACTCTACGAAATTGTACACACCACTTAGGTACAAATGAGATATTTTGTTTTAAGATAATCCATAAGTGCATCTTAGGGTTTTGTAAAATAGCTCATAAACTATGATTTATACACTGACTTGAGCTAATCTGCCCCCATGGACTCACAGTTATTATTTATCACTTTCTCCCAAACTGAAATATAAGTATTCCGGACCATTAGTTATTGATCACAGTCCTCTCTTACACCAAAGGGGACAGATGGAATCACAGTCAGGGTCACCTTCATACTGTTAATGCTAAGTTAGAGAACAAGGCTTTCCATTACTTCATCTTTAAATGGAAGGTAACTGGCAGAGTAGAGCTGACCTGATGTGCCCAGCAAGTTTCAGGTCAAACGTCTTCAACCCAGAACAGAGACATGGCAAGCCTTGCTCACTAGAGACTAGAAAGGTCATTTGAGCCCACCTAAGTGTAGGTGGCCCAAGGGGAAGAGACAGGGGACACTGCTTTGCCTTTGTAAGCCCCCATTGGTAATGTGGACCAATCAGTTTATCTACTCCTCAGCCTATAGGGAAAAGTGAATAAGGAAGCAGAGCGAAGGGTGTGTGTTTCCCCACCGACACTTTTGAAAGGGCTGAGTTCTACAAAGTGTCCTCTTTTATGAGCAGAAGCAACAATGTGTAGAGAAAGGTCCTTCCTGCAAAAGTCTGTGAAGCCAATGGAGCTCCTTGGGAGCTGATGGGGAAATAGTGATTTGTAACTCTTGTTATGACCCTTCTTCTACATATACACATATAGATAGCTTGGAAATACCAATCCATATTTTGGAGGCCCTACTGAAGGGATTCCAATATTGTAAATTCCCTTGCTCCCCCAATGGGTGTGAGGCTTTCCACTTCTCAGGTCCAGGCATGGCTCCTTACCATGGTGGCCAAATGCTTCCTGGCTGGGGCTGTGGCATACTGATTGCCCCTTCATGAGCCTTGGGATACCCACCAGGGGAGAGCTGGGGAAACTACTTTGCCCGGTTGGAGCCCCAGATGGACGACTAAGGCCCCAAAATGTCAGGCCAAGAGAGCCTCCCCAGTTCTGTGGGTAGCACACTTTAAACTCTCTTGAGAAATGTCATGAGTGTGTCCCGGAAGCCTGTTTGGAAGGTGACACTTATGGACACTAACTTGTTTCCAGAATCAGAAAGGAGATCCATGGCAGAAATCTCCCCCCACCCCCCAATCCCCAGATATCTAAGGAAAATTTCCTTGACGCAGGACTCAAATGACAGAATAGGTGATCGGGCAGGCCGTGAAACCCATAGGCGGGACCCTGTAGACTTAGTGCAGAAATGAAGAATTTCTGAGACAGAAAAGAAAAAAAAACAAAAAATAAAATAGCAACAGACTCAGAGGCTTACTTCTGTGACTGTGGAAGAACCCTTGAAGACCCTGCTGAGTATCTGAGTATGTGGAGAGCAGCAGTGATCTGCATGTTAAATTCCTAAACACCCCAAAAGGCAGGAAAAGAAAACTTCAGCACGCGCACTGATGATGAGAAAACCCCCGCAGAGGGCACAGGAGCAAGGAACTATTACAGCAAGGAGTGAAATAATATAATGGCTCCAGGATAATCAGAGATATGAGTTTTGTTTGTTGGATGATTTTGTTTTGTCTTTAAACCCCTGAGAGGTTGAAGCTGCAGATAAGAGAGAAGAAATTTCAAGGAATGAGGTGCCTAGAGGGGTGGGAGTGAATGAGATCCCAAGTGGGTAAGGAAGGAGTTTCCTGGAGAGGGAAGACACACGCACCTCCTTCACTCTTGTGTGGGCTTTCGGGGAGGAATAGAAGCAATGCAAGTAAGTTTTAGACCAGAGTGGGGAAAGGTGATGAGTACCATCTTGTTGAAACCATGCAACTCAGATTGGGACTTGAACCTACAGTCTTTTAATTGATATCACATTCCTGGTCTCAGGACATTTTTTTTTTTTAAACATCTTTATTGGAGTATAATTACTTTACAATGTTGTGTTAGTTTCTGCTGTATAACAAAGTGAATCAGTTATACGCATACATATATCCCCTTATCCCCTCCCTCTTGCGCCTCTCAGGACTTAATAAAGCTCAGGTTCTTGATATCTCGTTGCAAAAAGAAGTCAGTGAGAGACAAAGTGATAGGTAAGAAGCAGATTTATTTAGAGAGAAACACACTCCACAGACAAGAGTGAGGGCCATCTCAGAAGGTGAGAGGCCCGAAATATGGCATGGTTAGTTTTTATGGGCTGCATAATTTCATAGGTTAATGAGTGGGAGGATTATTCCAACTATTTTGGGGAAGGGGCGGGGATTTCCAGGAATTGGGCCACTCCCCACTTTTTTTTAAAAATTAATTTATTAATTTATTTATTTTTGGCTGCGTTGGGTCTTCGTTGCTGCGGGCAGGCTTTCTCTAGTTGTGGCAAGTGGGGCTACTCTTCTTTGCAGTGTGCAGGCTTCTCATTGGGTGGTTTCTCTTGTTGTGGAGCACGGGCTCTAGGCGCGCAGTAGTTGTGGCTCGCAGGCTGAGTTGCTCCATGGCATGTGGGATCTTCCCAGACCAGGGATCGAACCCATGTCCCCTGCACTGGCAGGCGGATTCTTAACCACTGTGCCACCAGGGAAGTCCCCCACTTTTTGATCTTTGATGGTCAGCCTTGGAACTGTCCTGGTGCTGGTGGGTGTGTCATTTAGCATATGCTAATGTAGTACAATGAGCATATAATGAGGCTCAAGGTCCCCTGGAAGTCAAATCTTCCACCATCTTGCACCTAGCCGGTTCTAACTAGTTTTTGTCATGACCTAGAGCTACGTCATTCTCTTAAAGGTTGTGCCCTGTCCCCTTCCCTCCTGTTTCATTATTGCCATTGTTCTCTCTGTGAAGTGTGCAGCAAGGTCCTTGCTCAGAGTGAATAAAAGTGAAGCTGTAAGGAAAGAGTGGTGGCAGTTTTCAAAAGCCATCGGGGAAAACTGGGGGCCTGGGCCAGCCATGGAGGCGTGTGAGGGAAGGTTCACGGCTCGGTGTTGATGAAGTTGGTGGAGCTGGTGGTATGAATTCTGAGGAGGATGTGGGTGAGGACTGGAGTGTAAGAGCCACTTGACTGGAAGGGCACCCCCTGTGTGGTGTGAAGCTGGGGGTCTGTCTGAGCCACCTCCCCCTTGAGGGACCCAGATTTCTCCAGCTTCCTTTGCTCCCTGATAGGAACGTGTTTATGAAAGAGGCCATAACCTTGCAGTGGTGACAAGGCTCAGAGCGGCACATGTTGAGGGGAGCTGGAACCACCAAGACCACTGGGACCCAGAAGCTAGAGGGTCAGGAAACAGAGGGAGCCTCACAGAAAAATAGAGGGGGCAGGGGTGGGGGCTATTAATCCAACCCGTTATTTAATAGCTGAGAAAAATGAAGACCAGAGAAGGTAAGACAGTGGCAGAGGAGGGACTCTTAGCAGATCATCCATTCCTCATCCAGGTTGTTTCCATGGCTCCCAGGCAGGGAGGTGGGGAGGGAGACATCTAAGAGGAGGTGAGTCTCCTCTAGGAGCCACTAACCACGTGAGGGATAGGCTCTTGGGTGTGCTCCTGGGAGACTGGGCAAGACATTTAATTACCACCTCCCTAACTCCCCAGGCAAAGACTTTTTTCCGGCATCTCAGGATGAAACAGGAGGGAAGGGGGCAGGGCACAACTTTTGAAAGAATGATATAGCCTAAGGACGTGACATAAACTGATTAGAACCAAATGGGTCCAAGATAGTGGACAAGTGGCAGACTTCCACTAGCTCTTGAGCCTCAGTATACGGTCACTGTGACACACCAGCAAGCTAAATGACACACCCACAGGCGCCATGACAGTTCCAAGGCCGGCCATAAGGATCAAAAAGTGGGCGGTGGCCCAATTCCTGGAAATCCCCGCCCCTTCCCCAAAGAGCTGGAATACTCCTCCCACTCATTAGCCTATGAAATTACCCACCCCTGTAAGAACTGACAACCCCATACCTGGTGCCTTTCTCGCCTTCTGAGATGGCCCACACTCTGCCTGTGGAGTGTGTTTCTGTCTAAATAAATCCACTTCTTACCTATCACTTTGCCTCTCACTGAATTCCTTCTGTGCTGAGACACAAAGAACCTGAGCCTCAGTAAGTCTAGACACCAGGTGAGTAATTCTAATTAAAAGACCGTGGGTTCGAGTCCCAAGCAGGGATTTGGCCAGGTTTGAGTCCCGGCACGTGGGCTCAGGTCCCAATCAGAGTTACACGGTTTCAGTTGAGGGCTGGTGACATGCGCAGAGGAAGGATCTCCTGAGGAAGGGGTAGTGGTGAGGAGATAGACCACTGATGCAGGGATAGCATTTGCAGGCAAAGCAGCTGCTCATACTTGCCATCTTCACAAGGAAGCTGAGGTTAAGAGTTTCAAAACAAGTTCATTGCCAGTAAAAAAAAAAGAAAAAAAAATCAATCAAGACTTCAGCTCAGCAACTGCTCAGCAGCAACTCTGTCTCCCCACCTCCATACCCTACGCTAGATTTGTCTTAGTTTTCACCTACAACACCTCCTAGAGGCCTGGCCTTCATTCTCCTAGCCAATCACCATCTGGTTCCCAGGGCGAAATGCAATATCCAAACCCAGAGCAACAGCCTCCGGTCCTGGTGGTGGATATCAGAGCCTCAAGGAAAGGCCGGCCACCACAACGTTCTCCCCAGTGATGTAGCTGGCGTCTGGACAGCACAGGAAGGACAGAGTCCCCACGGTCCTCTGGCTGCCCTGCCCTGCATGGAGGGGGGACAGAACTGCAGTCTCGATGCCTGTGCTAATGAACTCTGACCTCTGTCTCCCTGCTGACCTGGCTGGAGGGCCCAGCATACCTCCATCCCTGTTTCCCACCTCCCAGGCTCCTCCTGTCCTCCAGCTCCCGGCTCCCAGGCTGTGCAACCCCAGACTCGTTGAGAGGAATTTCTGATAAGCCAGGATGCAATCAGAGTCCTGTCTCCTCTGGGGACCCCACCTGCCTCTGTGATCCACAGAGATTTTTAAAAGAGTTTTGCACAGCCAGATTATATTCAACCTGAAAAAATTCAGAGAGTCAGTGCTCGATAGGATTGTGAAAGGCAAAAGCCTGGCTACTCTTGCCAGATGTGTGCCTTTTGGCGAAGATGACCCTGCTTAGGGCCCGGGGCTGGGGATTCCACTGGATCTTCTCACAGAAGCCAGAGCCCTGATTCTGCTACAGAGGAGTGAGAGGCTGCTGTTCTCAGAGCCCCGAGCGGCTTGCCCAGCCAGGGAAAGCACAGGGTGGTTGGCATGGGAACTGCAGGCAGCTGCTGAATCCTCACCACTCCGCTGAAGTCAGTCTTGACAAGTCCTGGAGACACACCATGCGCTCGGATGCCCTTATGCGGCCAGCTCCACAGCCAAGGACTTGGTAAGTCCCAGTGGGGCAGTTTGCTGGTGGTACTGGTCCAGCATCTAAGAAGGAAAAAGAAACAGTAAAAGTACACTGCCAGTGAGGGGAGGAGCTCTTGCTGAACCTCCAGCGCTGTGGAGGATAAACCTGCTCTCCCTTAGACCCAACTCAGACGCGCCTCCCACTCTACCCCTGGGAATTACCAAGGAACAAAATTGAAGCAGGAGCAGGATGAAGCCCGGGCTTAAAGAAAGGTCAGGAAGGCAGAAGCTATGTTGGTCTGTGCTCGACCCAGAGAGAAAAGCTTAGGTGCGAGGTCAGGGAATGGGACTGAAGAGACCCAAGGCCAGACCCCTGCTGTACCATGACTTGGTCGACCTTGGGCAAGTCACTTAAGATCTCTAGGTCTCAATTTCCTCATCTGCTATGTGGTTTATAAGCGCTGCCTGTCGATAGTCACAGGAATGCCATGTCTCTACTGCCCCCTGGTGTGAGTTTTTAAAAGAACTCTCCTTTGAGCCCATACAGCCCCTCTGGTGCCAGACTTGGTGAATGCATGTTCAAGACACCCCTTTCCTTCAGGAGAATAGAGTACCTCTCCAGGGTGCGTGGCTTGGCGAGCAGAGCATAGACTGGATTTCAGCTCCCACTTGTCCCTGTCCCTGGACCTGGTGCCTTTGCACAGTGAACAACCTGTACAACCGTCCACGGCAGCCCTGGGGGTGTGGGGTTTGAATGAGATAAAGGCAATGAGTGTGATTTTAAGTGTGGACCAGAGAGATGTTCAGTGTTTGTGCACTTGGATATTTTTATTACACAGGATCAATATTCACTTCCCCAACACCCTGGCATCCATTCCACTGCCCCCTTCCAAAGCTCCCCACTCACTGTGTGGAGGTACATAGACAGCAGCAGTGGCAATGAGCACCGCAGAGCCTCCCCTGTAAGGAAACAGACAGGTGTGATGAGGTAAAAGGTGAGCACAAATGTGAAGCAGATGCTGCCAGAAAATGGGCTTCTGACGAGGAGACAGAACTGAGCTATAATGGGAGAAGAAGGGAAATTGGGGATGGGGCCAGGGTCTCGGGGGAGAAGTAAAATCTTTTGGGCCTGAGAGGGTGCTGACACAGCCTCCCCTGCTGGGAAAGCCCAGGACTCCCTGGAACCAGTCACAGGGGCAGGGCCAATCAGTAGCTGGGTCTCTGGAGAACAGAGCTGGGAGCCTGGAGGCAGCCGTCAGGGTGAGGTCGGTGCAGCCCAGGGGACAGCCACTCCCATAGGAGAGAAATGCGTTTAGAGTCAGCTGAGTTTCAAATCTAGAACTGTTTCTGATTCAGACAAGAAGAGGTGAAAAGCAAAGAGGGGAAAACTTGGCTACCAGAGGCATGCAGGGGAGGGACTGAAGGGGCTTCCTCTGGCCTCTTTGGAGGGGTTTGGCTCTCTGGGTTACACTACCAGGCCCTGGGCCTGGCATCTGGCCTGCCATTCTCAGGGGACACAGCCTGTCAGGGGTGATTGGGGCTCTTCTGTGGGTTTGGAATTTGCCGACCACATTCCTTCCAGACAGTCCCTTTCGCTGTGTTGGCCACATCCCCGGGGACAAAGTAGCCTGCAGACGTGGTTCAGGAGGCGACGGGGACAGACCCTGGCAGCCAGAGCACACTCCTTCTACCTCCTCTCCTTGGGATATTCCACTGAGGGCTCCTTCCCCAAGTGTCCCCTTGGTGTAGAGGACAGCAAGGCCGAGTCCCCCCAACTCCACGGACCCTCCCTGCCCTCCCCCCTTTTCTCCACGAGGGGCAGCAGCCGGCTCAGCAGCACAGCCGGGACCTCACGTTCACGACCAGGATCTGCAATCAGAACAGGGTGGGGAAGCAGCCACCTCCGCTCCCTGGAGTCCCATGGGGAGGAGCTGGGGGTGTGGGTGCTCTTCTCCCAGAGTGCGGAGGAGGGGTCTGAGGGACCTGCTCGCACTTGGCTCACGAACCCTTCACTGTCATTCACGCCAGACTCTCCTCATGGCACGTCACCCTCCAGAGAACCAGGTCAGTGAAAACAGTTATCAGGAAAGGACATTGGGAAAGCTGGGGTGTTAGTGCCTGCTTTAATGAGGAGAGGTGAGAATTTGCACAAGGTAAACAACGGTGCTGTTTTTAGGGGCAGATGCGGAAATCTGACTTTCCTAGAAGAGCCTGAGGCTGGGCAAGGGAGGGAGGGAGAGGAACTTGGCTGGGAGAGCCAGGGAATGTGAGAACCAAAGAGAGAAAGTGGGGCAGGGTCTGCAAGGAGAGGAAGCAAGGGGTGGTCAGCGGAGGAAGACTCGACAAGGAGGAAAGAGGGAACGGCTCTACCTGATCGCAGGACCCACCTCTGCGCACATCGGGGGAGGGGTCAGGATGGTGCCCTCAGAACAGCAGGGGCAGGGAGTCTGCAGAGGCAGCAGGAGTCCCTGCTGTGCTTAGTGTGTTCCATCTGGGATGCCGGGCAAGGGTCCCTTTTCTCAGCCGTGTCTGAGGACAGGTGAGGTGTCCCTGGGACAGCCAGACTGGAGGGATCAGAACGGGTGCCAGTGAGTCGAGACTACAACAACCTCAGGCTTCTGAGCCAGGAGAGAGGATCTGGCCCTGAGCGGGTGTGTCCCGTCACACCTTGCGCTTGGAGGAAGGCTGAAGTAGAGAAGGTCTGCAGCATCATTGGCCACCGGGGCAGATTGACCCAGGTGTGCTCTACCCGTTGGGACTGGGGGCTGCGGTTCCAAGGAACAGGGGGCAGCTGGGAACACGTGCAGGTGTGTGAGTAGACTTGGGAGACGGAGAGAACCTCACAGCTCCATGCTCCCCGGGCCTCACCTTGTCCCCCACCAGCTTACCGGCCCCCAGGGTGCTCCCCACCAGGGGGTTGACTGCAGCACTCACACCAGGAATTTGATGCCCCCAGGACTCTAGGGCCTGGGGGGAGACAGAGGCAGCACAGAGGGTGAGGAAGAGACGAAACTGTGAATCAGAAACCTCCTCCCTTTAAGTCCCATGTACCTGGTGCCTCTTCTCTGGAAAACATAGCTGGCTGATTCCCACTGTCCTTTAAGGCTCTTCAAAAACAACCTTTTCCCTGTGAGCCCCCAAGAAGAGTACCCACTCCCACAGTGACCACGATGGGGTCCCCAGCCTGGCATCTCCCCTGCTCCGGTCCACAGACCAGCCCCTGTCATGGGCATTGTCCCAGCTTCACCAGGCTTCGGGCATCTGTACCCTGCAGGGACCTGCCAGGGGCAGAGTCACAGTCCTCCTTAAGAATGTGGGTTTGGGGGCTTCCCTGGCGGCGCAGTGGTTGAGAGTCCGCCTGCCAAGGCAGGGGACACGGGTTCGTGCTCCGGTCTGGGAAGATCCCTCATGCCGCAGAGCGGCTGGGCCTGTGAGCCATGGCCGCTGAGCCTGCGCGTCCGGAGCCTGTGCTCCACAATGGGAGAGGCCACAACAGTGAAAGGCCCGTGTACCGCAAAAAAAAAAAAGAATGTGGGTTTTGGAGTGAGGCAGAGCTCGGTTCAGAATCATCCCTGACACTTAAGGTCTGTTTCCCACCGTAAAGCTGTTATAACAACATTGAGCGCCTCACACACTAATGTGATGGGGTGTTGGTATATGTCTGGCACTGGGAAATATCCAAAATTATCTTAAGGAGTGTTTTGACTTCCCTAGGCTGGGTCTGTGTGTTCTGATCTCTGCACCTGTATCACCCCCATCCCTGACCCCTCAGCATGGACAACAGCCACTCCCACTTCTCAGCCTTCCCCACGTGGCACACAGTGCCCGTCATGTTCAACCGCTCCCCCTGCAGCACCGCCACCACCCAGTCCACGTTCTGCTGCTTCCAGATGCTGACCACCACGTGGGTCCCATCCTGGGCCAGACGCCAAGGTATGGTGAAGCTGATCCCGCAGCAGAGATGGCTGTGATGGCTTCAGCCCCTTCCCTACCTCCACCTGGGAGCCTGATCATGAGACATAAAATGTATTCCCCAGTGTCCCAGACTCCAAATCTGTCTGAGAAAAAAAGAAACTAACTTTTACTGAGCACCTACTATGTGCTGAGCTTTCACAGTGTCCTAGCATCCATTCTATCATAAAGGCATTATTATCCAAGTATAATATTTTACAGAAGTGGTTAAGTCAAGTCACAAACTGCCCAGAGAAACAAATCTGGAGCCCGGATTCAAATCCACGTCTGAGTCCAAAGCACCTGCTCTTTCCAGCTTCTCACTCTGCCTCCTGGGAAATGGGAGTGTTTAATGACAGAAGCTCACTCTTGGAAAGATGATAGTTTCCAGAGCTGGGTAACAGGATAGTGGATTGGGCAGGGATGTGGGAGGAGGAAATTGACAGCAGATCCACTCTGTAATGGGGCTGCTACATCCCTTGGATGCATCCCAGTTGGGTACTCCCGTTACTCAGCTACATGTGGACTCGGTGACCACAGCCATTTTGGCAGCCAGTGCACAGCTCCTGTCTGCCCTACTGCCGTGCATTCTCATTGAGAGAGGGAGTGGCCCAATATGTATGCCATCTGTATGCTCTGGACTCCCAAATTTATGTCTCTAGCTCAGACCTCTCTCTCGAACCCCAGACTAGCGTATTTAAATGTCTACATTTTTACAAAATTATTTTATTGAAGTATAGCTGGTTTACAATGTTGTGTTCGTTTCTGGTGTACAGCGAGGTGATTCAGTTATATATATATAGTTTTTCCTAATCTTTTTCATTATAGTTTATTACAGGATAGTGAATATACTTCCCTGTGCTATACAGTTGAACCTTGTTGTTTATCCATTCTGGGTAATAGCTTGCATCTGCTAACCCCAAACTCCCAATCCATTCCTCCACCACACACCCTCCTTGGCAACCACAAGTCTGTTCTCTATGTCTGTGAGTCTATTTCTGTTTCGTAGGTAAGTTCATTTGTGTCATATTTTAGATTCCACATATAAGTGATATCATATGGCATTTGTCTTTCTCTTTCTGACTTACTTCACTTAGTATGAATCTCTAGGTCCATTCGTGTTGCTGTAAGTGGCATTATTTCATTCTTTCTTATAGCTGAGTAGTATCCCATTGTATATATGTACCACATCTTCTTTATCCATTCATCTGTCAATGGACATTTAGGTTGCTTCCATGTCCTGGCTATTGTGAATAGTGCTGCCATGAACATTAGGGTGCATGTATCTTTTCGAATTAGAGCTTTCTCCACATATATATGCCCAGGAGTGGGATTGCTGGATTATATGGCAACCTTATTTTTAGTCTTTTGAGGAAACTCCATACTGTTCTCCATAGTTGCACCATGGCTGCACCAACTTACATTCCCACCAACAATGTAGGAGGGTTCCATTTTCTCCACACCCTCTCCAGCATTTATGGTTTGTGGACTAAATGCCTATTTGACATCTCCACTGAGATACCTAGTAGATACCTCAAACTTAATACACCTGTGACAATTTTAAAACATGTCCGCAAACTCTGTGATATGCTTTCCTTCAGAAGCGGAGCCTAATTCCTCTGCCCTTCAACGTGGGCTGGTTTTAGTGCAGTGAAGGTGATGGTGTGTAACTCCGGGGACTAGGTCACAAAAAGGCACCGTGGCTTCCATCTTGGTTGCTCTCTCTTTCTCTCTTTCTTGGATCCCTTGCTCTGGGAGAGGCCAGCTACCAAGTTGTGAGAACACTCAGGTAGCTACAGAGAGGTCCATGTAGCCAGGAACTAAGCCTCCTACCAACAGCCATGTGAGTGCACCATCTTGGAAGTGGATCTTCCAGCCTCAGTTAAGCCCTCAAGCCCCTATTGACATCCTGACTGGAACCTTAGGAGAAACCCTAAACCAGAACCACAGCTAAACCACTCCTGACCCACAGAAACTGGGCTAATAAATGGTTGTCTTAAGTCACTAAATATTGGGGTATTGTGTTATGTAGCAATAGATAACTAATAAATATCAAAACTAAACTTCTCATATTTTCCCCAAACCTGCTCTAGCTTCCGCCTTCCCTCTCTCAGATGATGGTAACTCCATCCTTCCAATTGCCCACACTTAAGAGTTTGGAGTCATCCTTGATTTCCCTGTGTCATACTTCACATCCGATCTCTCAGAAAATCCTGTTGGTTCTAACTCACCATGTATCAAAATGTAACACTGTCACCACTTGCACTGCTACTACCCGGTGGGTGCCACTGTCATCTCTCTCCCTGTTTCCATCCTTGCCTGCCTAAAGTCTAACCTCAACACAGGAGTCTGAGTGAGCCTTTAAACATGTCAGCTGGAGCAGGTGTCTCCTCTACTTAAAAACTTGCAGTGACTCCCCATGTCATTCAGAGTGAAAGCCCATCTTAGTCCGTTCCGATTGCTGTAACAAAAATACAATAGGCTAGTAGCTTATAAACAACAGAATTGTAGAATTTAATTTCTAACCTTCTGGAGGCTGGGAAGTCCAAGATCAAGGTGCCGGCAAATTTGTTGTTTGGTAAAGGCCCACTTTCTGGTTCATAGACAGCTGCTTCTCACTATAGCCTCACTCAGTGGAAAGGGTAAGAGAGTTTTCTCAGGCCTCTTTTATAAGGGCACTAATCCCATTATTCATGAAGGCTCCACCCTCAGAACCTAAGCACTTCCCAAAGACCCCACCTCCAAATATCATCAACATGAGGTTTAGGATTTCAATATACGAATTTTGCAAAGGACATAAACATTCAGACCATAGCAAAACCCAAATCCTTGCCATGACCTAGAAGGCTCTAAATGATCTGTGCTCCCCCTTGCATCTCCGACCTTACTACTATTCTCCTCCCAGCCACAGTGGCCTCCTTGGGTTCTTCAGACATGCTGAGCACGCTCCTGCCTTAAGGTTTCTGCACTGGCTGTTCCTCTGCTGAAATGCTTTTCCCTTAGATAGCCACACATCTGTCACCTTCCCCTTCTTCAAGCCTTTGCTTGAATGTCACTTCTCAATGAAGCCAAATTTGGCCTCTCTCTACTCCCCTCTCCTTCCATCACTCTGGATCCCTCTTAACTTTTTCTTTTCCACCATACTTATCACCTTCCAACATACTATGTCATTTACTTTTTTATAATGTCTCTTGTTTATTATCCATACGCCTTGCCTGGACTATAACCTCCAGAGAGCACTGATCTCTATCTGCTTTGTTCACTGATGTACCTCAAGAGCCCAGAACAGTGACTGACTCACAGTAAGCACTCAATATATATTTGTTGGGACTTCCCTGGTGGCGCAGTGGTTAAGAATCTGCCTACCAATGCAGGGGACACGGGTTGGAGCCCTGGTCTGGGAAGATCCCTTGTGCCGCGGATCAACTAAGCCCGAGAGCCACAACTACTGAAGCTTATGCGCCTAGAGCCTGTGCTCCGCGACAAGAGAAGCCACTGCGATAAGAAGCCTACACACTGCAACGAAGAGTAGCCCCTGCTCACCGGAACTAGAGAAAGCCCTTGTGCAGCAATGAAGACCCAACGCAGCCAAAATAAATAAATTTATTTTAAAAAAAAGAAGGGACATTTTAAAAGATTAAGGCAGAAATTATTAAATTTAACAAATCAACAATAAATTTGAAATGAAATTTACAAAAACATCGAAAGTAATTTTCTTCTGATGGAGTTTTGATGGGTGATGGAGCTTCAGGTGTTTTCTTTCCCTTGACTTTCTACTTTACTTCTCTTACTAGATTTTCTAGGAATAGTATTGCTTTTATAATACAAAGACTTTCTTTAAAAAAAAAAAGTCCTGTAGGGCTTCCCTGGTGGCGCAGTGGTTGAGGGTCCGCCTGCCGATGCAGGGGACGCGGGTTCGTGCCCCGGTCCGGGAGGATCCCACGTGCCGCGGAGCGGCTGGGACTGTGAGCCATGGCCTCTGAGCCTGCGCATCCGGAGCCTGTGCTCCGCGGCGGGAGAGGCCACAGCGGTGAGAGGCCCGCGTACCGCAAAAAAAAAAAAAAAAAAAAAAAAAAAAAGTCCTGTAACACTTACCACAGAGGATTTTGAAAGACCATCTTCAAATGGCAACACATTTAAAGCTCCAGTAGTAAAATCTGCTTTTTAAATTTGATGACCTTGGCTAAGTTGCACACTTAAACTGGATGAAAACTGGCCTGTTCTTAGATTTCCTGAACGATTACCATGGTCCTAATCAGCTGTCAGCAAACGTCAGCCACACTTCCTAGACATAGGGATCAGTAGGAAAACTCTAGAAGGAGTTCCCTGAGGGATAAGATCAGGCTTCCTCTCCCCCACAGCAGAATCCTAAGGAGCCTCGGCCCAGCCTGACCTTGTGTTCTGAGGAGAGGAAAGCCCAAAGCCTCCGAAAGTGGAGAGTGGCCGGCCCAGTAGTGCCTCTTTGATCAGTGGCTATTGGCTTCTGCAGCCTGGACTGGAGATTTGGAGTTTTATCCTCAGGGATTAAAAAGAAAGAAGGAGGTTTGTAAATCAACTATACTTCAATTTAAAAAGAAAGAAAGGAAGGAAGAGAA
Source organism: Aethalodelphis obliquidens (assembly GCF_003676395.1). NCBI lineage: Eukaryota > Metazoa > Chordata > Mammalia > Artiodactyla > Delphinidae > Aethalodelphis > Aethalodelphis obliquidens. The sequence goes on along the minus strand of NW_020837954.1, from coordinate 1,118,481 downwards.
AGGAAGGAAGGAAGGAAAGAAAAGGAAGAAAGAAAGAAGGAAGAAAGAAAGGAAGGAAGGAAGGGGGTAAGTCAGTGTTCCCTTGGATAAGGACCTAGTACCCAAAGGGTAACCAGGGAGGGCCAGAAATGAGTCTTTAGAAGAGCACAGGCACACACACACACACACACACACACCCTTACTGCAGTCTGGGCTGGACTATGAACAGCCCCTCACTGGCCACACTCTGGTCACTCACGGTGGTGACCAAGGCATATCCCTCACCTCTAGGCTCCCGCAACACAATCCCGGCATCTTGTGGGATAGAGGGTAAGCTAGGCAGAGGTAAATTCCTGTCTAGAGTCCCAGCCCTGGGGGAATATTCCCACCCACCTTTCCTAGGAGATAAGTTGCCTTTCTGGAGAGCACAGAACCTTCCCTGAGATGTGGATCCTAATGACCCTTCTTTGATTTATGGATGGGGAGCTTCGTAAAGCAACAGCTCCTCTCTGTAGATTCCCAGATACTGTCTCCCATGGGCATAGACATTTAAGGCTTAGCTTCAACCCCCATTCCTTCTTCTCTCGCACCCCCTTCAGAACATTCCGATGAGCTCAGCCTCCCCTCCCTATTCTACCTCCTAGCCTTCTTTTAGAGTCATTAGAGCATCAGAACAGACTTTCTGTTTGCACAAATCACACACATGGACATAGCCCAGACCCAAAAAAAAGGCCAGCCCTCCGAATCTGTCTACAACTGGCTCCATCACACTCAGACGCCTTATCTTTGGAGGTAGTAGGAAGGGAGGTCGAAGTAGGGGTCACTACCATACGATAGTGGGAAAGCCCCAGGAGGGAATTAGGGGAGGAGAATTAGGGGAGGAGAATGGGTCACCCATGGAGAGATTTTAGGAGGTATGTGCATCCCACATCAAGAGTGTCATTTGATGTTCAAGCCACCAACACAACCATGATTGTCCATGTTACTCAGTGCACTTTGTAATGGCTGTAATTATGTTTTAGTTGGTAACATACTTATCTGTATTTCTGACATTGCACCATTCAAAGCCTTTACTGTGGTGACTGCTTATTCCGAGTGGTGTCTGCCACGCCCAGAACATTGTTCTGCAATTCTAGCTGATTGACAGACTAAGAGAACGAATCACATCCTCTGCAGAGGCACCAATGTCCTTACTTATGCGATGAACTTTGCCAACACCTTCTCCTTGAATATCTAGTTTTTACAGCTTTGCAGTTGATCCTAGTTTTCTGTGATGGTTTGTTTCATTTTATAACTGAAAGTCTAAGTAGATATTAAAGTAACAAACTTCCAGGCTACAAAGTATTTTACCCCACAGCACTGGAAGTATTTTGAAACCCATGCTTTTCTGTTTCGTGTTTACCCTTAATATTATATCCTGAGCAGTCTTCATGGCACTAGTCTTTTAAAATATGATTTTCAGAAGATTGTCTATGCCACCTAATAGATGATCTACAATTAATTAACAATTTCCTGTTGTTGAATTATTTATGTTGTTTTCAGTTTTTCCTTATTATGTATAATGCTGTGTTTATCCTTGTTGATAAAGCTTTGCTCCCCTACCTGACGAAATCTTTAGGCTGAAGGCAGATAAGTAGAATTGCTAGGAAACAGATATGAATATTTTAAAGTCTTAGTGCAGCTGTCGAACTGCTTTTCAAAAGTCTGTACCATTTTACCCTCCAGACAACAGTGTATAAGGGTCCATTTCCTTCACTAATGGTAACGCTTTTTAAGTATTGCTTATTTGGGTAATAATGTGTATAGAAATTCAAAGAAAGTGTGCAAACCCAGTGTGGCCATGTCTGGGTTATGTGTCCTGGCAAAAGTCATCAGGCTTTGTTGTATTTGAAACATAAAAGTTTATGACTGCTGTATCTCCTTCAGGAATTATAAAATTTTATCAGTGGAAACATCCTTGTTTAAATGCATTGTCTTCTAGCATCCATTATCCCTGACAAGAAATCTGATGACAATCTAATCGTTATTCTTTTTCTATATTACCTACTTCGCTTTCTATGCAATGAAAAATGGATGAAAAGTTAGATATATTATAGCACATCCATTGAATAGATTATTATGCAGCTTTTCAAAAGAATGAATTATGTATGTATTATTTACCTGAATGGATGGTCCTTATATATTATCAAGTGAGAAAAGCAAGTTGTAGAGAAATATATATCATTTTTATAAAAACAAACATCAACTACAAAACTCTATACGTTTGTAATCATATTTTGTATACATTTTCTAGTCTAGAGAAAGGAGCAAAAAGGTAGAAACCAGGCTATTCCTTTTTTTTTTTTTTTTTTTCTATTTTTTGTCCATGCTGTGAGGCATGCAGGATCTTAATTCCCCAACCAGGGACCAAACCCGTACCCCCTGCAGTGGAAGTGCAACGTTGTAACCACTGAACCGCCAAGGAAGTCTAAGGCTGTTGGTTTTAGATTCCTTTTTATTTAGGAGAGAGGGTGAAGATTATGGGGTACATTAATAACATAATTAACACTACTAATGTTATTTCATATCTGCTTAAATTTGAATTTTCTTTACTACTAGAGGTTAGGAATCTCTTCACGTTTATTAATCATTTATTTGATTATATTCTTCTGTAAATTTTCTACTCATAATTTTCCTACTATTCTATTGGACTGTTTGGGGTTTGAGGGGAATCAATTTATAGAAGCTCTTTATATTTTATCAATAATATGTGTTGCACATATTTGCTGCAGTATATCATTTGTCTTTGACTTTGTTTATGGTGTCTTTTGCCATGCAAAAATGTTAAATGGTTATGTAGCCAAATATATTTATCTTTTTCTTTTATCTTTCTCATATATAAGCTCTGAGTTTCATGCCATGTTTAAGAATGTCTCATCCGTTTTAAGATTATTCCTAAATATTATTTTAAATTTTGTCTACATTTAGATCTTTTTTAATTTAATTTTTATTGGAGTATAGTTGCTTTACAATGTTGTGTTAGTTTCTGCTGTACAGCAAAGTGAATCAGCTGTACGTATACATATATCCCCTCTTTTTTGGATTTCCTTCCCATTTAGGTCACCACAGAGCATTGAGTAGAGTTCCTTGTACTATACAGTAGGTTGTCATTAGTTATCTATTTTATACATGGTAGTGTATATAAATGTCAATCCCAATCTCCCAATTCATCCCAACCCGCCCCGTTCCCCCTGGTATCCATATATTCGCTCTCTACGTCTGTGTCTCTATTTCGGCTTTGCAAATAAGATCATCTATACCATTTTTCTAGTTTCCACATATATGCATTAATATACAATATTTGTTTTTCTCTTTCTGACTTACTTCACTCTGTATGACAGTCTCTAGGTCTATCCACGTCTCTGCAAATGACACAATTTCATTCCTTTGTATATACGTACCACATCTTCTTTAACCATTCCTCTGCTAATGGACATTTCAGTTGCTTCCCTGTCCTGGGTATTATAAATAGTGCTGCAATGAACAAAGGGGTGCAAGTAGATCTTTAATTTTATGGGATATATCTCAATAGCCCTCAACACATGGGTCAGAGAACCACTGTGGAGATTCTGCAAGTTACTAATTATGTTTATTGCAATTACACATTTAGGATGGGGAAAATAACAACAGAGTGAGTCTGTGGACCAACTAGACCTACTGTGAGTCACACTTGAGCTCAGACTCTATTGGTCACTTGACCATCATAAGCCCCTACTTTAACTAGTAGGCACAGTGGTGTTTTGGGTCCCTAGGAATTAGCATCAATTCAGAGCTAGTGTCTTAGTAATCCCTGAAATGTCTGGGTATTGTCTTTCTCCAGTGAATAGTAACCTAAAATATGATCACAAGTACTTTGGGGGAAGAAGATTTATGGTATGTATAAGTGGAAATGATGGTATGTACTTTTGGAAATGATGCAGAACTATTCTTCAAGGGGATCCAGCTCCCTTCTCAATCAAAGGGCTCTGGATCTATAAATTGACTTAGATCTGGAAACTGAGTAAGAGATCATGACTCTCCACAGAGGTGACTCAAGTCAGGTATTTTTTACTACCAGACTAGAGTTTTTCCTTTATATAGATCAAACAATCCTCTAATGAGATGTCCATCTATTTTGTTCCTATAAACACTGTGATCAGTTAGCTCCTGCCAAAATCTCTGCGAGCCAAGTCATTCTGATTACTGGTATATCCCTGTTGCTCTTTACAATAGATACACTGACTTTATCTTTGGAGCCAGGAATAGGAGATGTAGGGAGCAACCACTACTCCAGGGCTGAAGCAGAGCCCCCAAGGAAGGAAGAAATCTGGAAAGTGGTCCCCTCCCCCAGGACTTTGATCCAGATATGGTTGGAGAGAGCATGGCTATGGCTCACTGGATGGTGAATTCAGCTGAGGTACCATGCCAGGAAGAATTACTGGAGAGTCACCTTCAGGGGTGCCAGGGGGAACCATCTCAGGAAGGTTCTGAGCCTCAGAACTCACTGCAAAGCCATCAGAGAGGTGCTGGTGGCAGCCATATGTGCGGAGGTGTGACACTGTTGGAACTTACTGGAAAACTGCATTTTGGAGCGTCAGGAGAAGCAGTGTGTGGGGAGGTGCTGGACCACAAGAGCCTGCTAGAGCAGGAGGAAATACCCCTTCCTCCACTAGTGTCACTCCAGTGCCCTGTGATAAAGTCTAACAACATGGCAGCTGGCAAGGGGGCGATGTTTCAACACCACAAGCAGGGCAACAATGGGTGGGTTTGGAGCAGAAAGGCAATGGATTTATAACTGATACAGTCAGCTAATGACCTCCGTCTCCTTCTACTCACTTCACTTTTATGTGGATGGGTTTTGTGCTTCTATACTGTTATTTCAATAATGGTTCCAGAGTCAGTGGAGACAAACACATGTACTCAGCCTGCCATCTTGAACAGGAAGTGTCATTTACAAAAAAAAAAAAAGCATCTATAAAGAAGCGCTGGGAAAATATGAAGCACTGACACCAACATGGTTTTTGAAAAGGGGTCACTTGAGTTGTAAGCCCATCACCATCATTAGCTGAACAGCCAAGTCGTTGAACTTACAACTTAGGTAGTTTAACTTCAAAAGCCATGCTTCTGCATAAAAGTTCCCTATGTCTAAAACGAAAATAATGCTTTCCTGACTGTGGGACTGAACTGACTAAGTGATGTAATTGTGTGAAAGTGCCTAGCATGGTGACTGACAATGGAAGGGACTCGACAAACGCTAAGGGAGCGAATGGCAATCAATAAGTAATATTTTCCCTTCCCTTCCATCTTCCTGATAGATGTGACTAGAATGGCAAGCAGGCAGTTGAGAGATGCCAAAAAATTATTTTTCTTTTTACCACTTTCTTAAAATTATTGAGCATTTAATAGGCAGTGACATGCCAAGCCCTGAGAATATACAGATAAATAACTCAAGGTTTCTTCCCTTAAGGAATTCACACCTGATGGACAAGACTGATAAGGAAATGCATAGTTCAACATAGTGTAGTACGTGCTGTGATAGAGGCAATGTAAGGTGTGATTATAAGACCTCTGAAAGATTACAACCCAAACTGGGGTGGTCTGGAAGATTAACCCTAGGTTGCATCTGAAAGGATAAATAAGTTAGCAAGATAAAGAGTGATATATTTTCAAAGCACAGGGAGCATATATGCAAATGCAGAGGGTAGGAAAAGCATGGGACATTTGGGGAAGTCCAAATATTTAGTAAGGCAAAAACACAGATAGTTAAAGTGGTGAAAAATTAAGGTGGAAAGGTCAGGCAAGCAAACAGATTTGCAGCAGAAAAGTGACATACTCCCAGTTGCATTTAGAAGAAATCTTTTGCCACATTTGGAGAAAAGATTAAAGAGAAATGAGCCTGGAAGTGAGGAGAATATTAGAAAGTTGCAGCAGCAGTAAGCTAAGTGAGAAGGTATGAGGGTCTCCCCCAGGACCATTACCATCATGACTCCATTCCCCATGATGTCTAGGGATGGTTGCTCCTGGAGCTGTGCAATGCAGAGCCTACGTAGTCCTGGACCAAACAAAAGCAAAGGCAGTATGATATGCAGAGACAGATTTGAGAAATATAATTGTGAAGTTTGTGAAACATAATTGACAGAATTTGCTGAGAGAGTAAAGAAGAGGAGGAGTCGGCAATAATCTTCAGATTTCTAACAGAGGCAAACACTTAGATGTGGTCCTAGTCACTGTGATTGGAACCTTAGGACAAGGGCATATGTGGGTAGATGAACAATGAGATTCGATTTGGGAGATGTTGTTTTGGAGGTGTCTGAAGCACACCTGAGAAAAGATACCCTGGTAGGCCGTGGACTATATGAGTGTAGAGACCAAGAGGCTCTAGACTATAGATGAGGATCTTGAAGTGTGTAAGTAGAGATAGAAGCTCTGGAAGTGAATGGATTACCCCGGGAGAAGTTGTGTAATGAGACCATAAGAGGGTCAAGAATACAGCACTGAGGAGCAAGTCATCTTAGAGATAAACATTGGTCTGGAAAATAAGTTGAGGAGAAAAAAAAAGTTAGAAGAAGAAAAACAAAAAGAACCACATCTCTTAAAAGGCAGTGGAGGAGAATTTCAAGAAAAAAACATTATAAGCAGCATCAGATTCGAGAACCAGGATGGTAAAAGGTTCATCAGATTTAGAAACTAGACAGTCAAGAGTGAATGGCAAGAGCAGTTACGGAGGAGTCGGGGGACAGAAGCCAGGTTGCCTCATATGAAAGATTGAATGGTTAGTTCCTTTATGAGTCAGGATCGTCTCTGTTTCAAGTGTCAGAAACCGAACTCAGACTCAGCATGGAAATGGAAAGTACAGAATAGAATTGGCTTCTATCATAGTTATTAATAGATCCAGGGACGCTCAGAAATTGCTTTTCAGAGGATGGTCAGAATCTCTATCTATCTCATATCTCCTTTTTCTTCCTTCTCTCACCATCTCTCAGCTCTGCTTAAATCTGTGTGTTGGCCTCTTCCTTCAGATAGACTTCTTCCAAGAAGCATGTAGCTAGCTACCGCATTTCAAATACTCTCAGAATTATAAAATCAGAAGAATGGGAAAAATCTTAGCTCCAGGGCAATCCAGCAAGAATTCTGATTGGTCCATCTTAAGTCATGTGCCCATCCCTGAATCAAACCCTGTGGCCAGGTGAATGGAGTATTCTTCTTGCATAGCCTATATTCAGGGGAAGGATGTTTCCCCGAAAGAAGAGATTCTGGATAGAGAAGAAATATATATCTACCATATTCCACACCTTAGCTGCTTAACATTCCGTTTGCCCATATGTACAGAATCAAAAATGTCCCCACTTGATACGATGCAGCCATCCCCTTTGCAAATGAAAATGCACCATTTCTTGAAGAGAAACAACTGAATGTCATGTCTAGTTATTGCATCCAGATCCTTGAAACAAGTGCATTCCTCTTACTCTCAAATCTTACTCTTTCCGTCTATGCAACCTTTGACTGATACATTTCAACACTCCTGACAGATTAAAAAATGATGGAGGAAAAATAGAAAAACATTTTAATTAATTAACAAAAAAGCTATCACCTGGAAAAGGAAGGGAAACAAACAACAGTCACCAATCCAAAGTATATATTTCTGGGCAGGGGTAGGATGGAGGAAGGAATTTATTAGTCAGCCAATATGACTGCCTGCCACCCCGCCCACTCAAAGAACTCTTTTGTCCATTGCCCTCCATGGCCATGACTGAGAGGGGAATAGAAGAGAGTCATCAAAAAGATCCCTGTTAGAACGTGAACTTCTATAGTAGCCCACTTTCTGCTGGCACAGTTTATGAGAGGTGGGGGTCTAGGGTCACCTTTGAGACTGAGGAAACATACCCTCCTCTTTTGTCCAGGCTTGAGGTTTCATTGCTAGTCAACTCTCCCAACACTGTATAGACTTTAGAACTGTGTGTTCACAGAACTGGGCCCTACCCTTGCTGTTCTCTCTCTCAGCCATAAGCCTTGGAACTTTGCCCTTAGCCCCAGGCTTAAATGCAACTGTGAAATAATAAGTGAGGCAGAATAACCTGTACCTGTGACCAGGCTGCAGCCCACTTGCTGGCCTCATATAGAGAGAAGGATTACTTAGACAGTTCAAGGAAGGAGAGATGTGGGAAGGGACCAGGGAATCTTGTTTCCTTCATTTTTCTGGCTTCTCAGCTGTCCCAATTTTATCTCCCTGCTGATTTCCCATCTCCTTGACTTTTATGCTAATTTTAGAAGGGGCAGAGATTCTGGGTTTTGCAATTCTGTGAGAAGCACGGTTAACCCAGCCTCAGCAATCCTGTCCACAGGCGGAGGGGGTCTCTGTGTTGTCCCTTTTCTGCTTTCAGCCAGCTCAGCTCAAATCAAAGCTGTCTCTGTTTTGTAAGACCTTACTAAACAGAGACACAAGAAACAGCCAATATTTTCTACCATCCTGGTATTTTTCTACCAAGTTTCCTAAAGCTCCAGCTTCAATAGCCATTCGGTCTGAGACAGTTAAACTGCAGTGAGAAAGAGTTTAACCAGTTACGTCAGTATCACCTAACACAGAAAGGGCCTCTCACTCAGCCAATTTCACATTTTGGAGTCTCTCTACCCTTTTAAATCTTGATTTGACTCAAGGTTCTTCTTTCTGTCTTATTTTTAGAAACATGCAATAACTTGCAGTGTAATGAAATGTAGAATTTAATTGGGCTTTAAAATTTAAAACCTTTTTCAAGGCTACTAGACAATGATGAACTTTGTAGATAGATTGACTTATAATCGAGATCCTACATAGAATGTTGGAGATGATAAGGTCTAGGAAGAAAAATGAAGCCAGGGAAAGGAGTATGGGTAGAGGGGTGCACTTTTAAAAGGGTGTCACTAAGAAGGTGACATTTGAATAAAGACCTGGATGAGGTAAGTTTGCAAACCATGCAGGTATTGGGTGAAAGGTATTCCAAGGCGAGAGAACCGAAAGTACAATTGTCCTCGTGTTGGACAAAGCATGGCTGCCCAGGAAATAGCAGTGAAGACAATACGGTTGAAGTGAAGTGAGCAAGGGGGGGCGATGGGCAGGATACACATAACAAACAATTTCTTTATTCAGGGTCATTCAGGTTATTTCCGATATTTTTATTTTATAAATAGTTTTGCACTCAACATTTCATAAATTATTTCTTTAGAAGAGACTCCCATAAATGGAAATCCTGGATTAAATGGAGTCAGGTTCTTGATTCATAATGTCAAGTTCACTTCCTAGAAAGGTGTAGAGTTTCCACTTTCACCAAAAATGTAGGAAGGTACTCATCTTATCTCTCATTACCATTAAGTGCTTTCCTTTTCAAATATTTGTCAACTTGGTGGGCAAAAATAGTAACCCATTATTGTTTTATTTATAGTTACTTGATTACTAATTAAATTGAAATTTTTATATGTTTATTGGCTGGTTAGATTTCCTTGTTATGCACTGTTTTTCATAAATGTTGCTCATTTACCTACATAGGCATTAGTATTTTCCTTATCCATTTGCACAGTCCCTTTGTTAAACTTACTGTCTTAGTTCAGGCTGCCACAGCAAGTACCATAGACTGGGTGGCTTATAAACAACAGACATTTATTTCTTACAGTTCTGGAGGCTGCCAGTCTGACATCAGGGTGCCAGCATTGTCAGGTTCTGGTGAGAACACTCTGGGGTTATAGACTGCTGACTTCTCATGGTATCCTCACAGGGTGGGAAGAAAGCAAACTAGCTCACTGGCCTCTTCTCATAGGGCACTAGTCCCATCATGGGGGCTCCACCCTCATGACCTAATTACCTCCCAGAAGCCCTCCTCCAAATAGCATCCCATTGGGGACTAGATTTCAACATATGAATTTTGGGGGGACACAAACCTTTAGTCCATAACACTTATTAAATCTTGTTGTCATTTCTACTGGATCTCCCAAAATAATATGCAGGAATAGCTCAGGGTCATGAATACGGTGCTTGTTATCACTGCTCCATCACCACAGTGGGAGTCTCCAGCAAGGTACTGCTATATGTAAGATTCAGGCTCATAGAACTCTACACTTTGTCTCTCTCTTTCGAGGCCGGCAAAGCATCCTATCTCCTTCCTCCAACCGCCCTTGCTGTCACTCAGCTCCTTCCTACTACAGGTTCCACCCTGTTTGCTGTTCAACTCATTAGTCCATATTTTACAGCAGTCTTCCTCATTATAACATGATTTTTTTTTTTTCCACAGAAAGGGTCATGTGTCTATGGTGATGCAAGAGAAAGTCTGTGCAGGGACGTTGCAACTTTCACTTATTTTAAGAGCTGGTTAAAGCTGATTGAGGTAAAGAGTCAGTGGAAATCCTTAAAGGGCCCAGCAGAGGCCAAAACTTTGCAGCAAAGTTAAAAGTAGGAAAGCATAAAGAACTCATTTCTTGTCATTGCAATTACCTCTCCTAGGCATGAAACTTTTCACATGCATCTAACAGTAACTTTCCATATTCAATGATGTTTTTCATGTATTGCCTTACATATTTGGTCTGAGGCAAATTTTTAGACAACTTAGACAACTTTTTATTCATTTTATTTTTAAATAAATTTATTTTTGGCTGCATTGGGTCTTCGTTGCTGCGCGCAGGCTTTCTCTAGTTACGGTGAGCAGGGGCTACTCTTTGTTGCAGTGAGTAGACTTCTCATTGCGGTGGCTTCTCTTTGTTGCGGAACAAGGGCTCTAGGCACGCGGGCTTCAGTAGTTGTGACACACAGCCTCAGTAGTTGTGGCTTGCGGGCTCTAGAGCGCTGGCTCAGTAGTTGTGGCACATGGGCTTAGTTGTGGGAACCTTCCCAGACCAGGGCTCGAACCCATGTCCCCTGCACTGGCAGGCGGATTCTTAACCACTGCACCACCAGGGAAGTCCCACACAACATTTTAAAACCACTTTGTTAAGGAAAAGGTAAGTATTGTATGGCAGCTACAGAATGATAAAGGATTACTGGGAAAGCTTTCTTTTTATAAATGAGAGAGAGTTTAAACATTTTTCATGTGAAAGGTAAACAAATAGTAGGAAGGGAGAAATTCAGCAGCATAATTAATAAAAATGGTTCTACTGCAAAGTCTAATAGCCTCTCCCTTTTGTTTACCCTCCACATGCAATAAATCAGTCTTAAAGTATAATTTTCCAAAAAATGATATCATGACTCTCATACAAATATAAAATGAATAGGTGTCAAAATCTTATTCAACTCATTAATTAACGAAAGCACCAATAAGATGTTACAACCAGTTCAAAGGACATTTGAGAAGCTAGGTATTTATAGGAAATGTTAGAATAAGATTTGGGGGTTAGACAAAAAACTGATTAATGTCCAACAAGACAATAAACCATAATCTTTGGGATTATCAGTTCTAATAGACAGAAATTATCTGCATCTCCAACAGATGAAAATGTACACATTAACCTTTGCTCTCAACATTTCATAAATGATTTCTGAGATACATTGTTGCCCTGCTTGTGGTGTTGCCAACTTTTTGGGGAAGCAGCCGCATAGCACAGGGAGATCAGCTTGGTTCTTTGTGACCACCTAGAGGGGTGGGATAGGGAGGGTGGGAGGGAGACGCAAGAGGGAAGAGATATAGGGATATATGTATATGTATAGCTGATTCACTTTGTTATAAAGCAGAAACTAACACACCATTGTAAAGCAATTATAATCCAATAAAGATGTAAAAAAGAGAGAGATAAGAAGGCACAAAAAAAAGGCATTTGTAAGTAGTTTGTAATAGTATGGAAATGCTTCAGTTAAAATGCTAACTGAAAAATCATGACACAAACTTATATACGGAAAGGCTGAAATTATACTAACATAAATGTCTACATATAAAAATGCTTGAAAGTAAATAAGCTTGGAATAAAAGTGACAGATTAAATATGTACTTATCAAATTTCCCACAAGCAGTATACATTGCTTCTATATTTAATAATCTACTATTTTTAAATGCCTAGTTATTCCTTGGAGAAATGGCTGATTCTAGGGCTGGAGCAGGGAAAATACAATATGAGCCTGGAGCATATTGTATGGCCAGAAAGTAAACAATCGCTAAAAAACAAAAACAAGAAAGAAAGGAGGGAAGGAAGGAAGGGAGGGAGGGAGGGAGGAAGGGAAAAAGAAAAAAGAAAAGAATAGAGATGGAGGGATGTCAAATGGACAGAGGACCCCAAACTGGAACAAGTGAGTAAGAAAATAAATAAGGTAGCACTGAATTTTAATCTAGAGTAGAAAATTAATATACATGTATCCATACTGATACCAAAAAATGACTGAATAAATAACTAAGCGACAGGGGTGCCGATCCCCTGTGCAGTCGAAAATCCATGTATAACTTTTGACTCCCCCAGAACTTAACTACTACTAGCCAACCGTTGACCAGAAGCCTTACTGATAACATATACAGTCAATTAACATATTTTGTATGTTATATGTTATGCACTGTATTCTTACAATAAAGTAGAGAAAAGAAAATGTTTTAAAGAAAGTCATAAGGAAGAGAAAATACATTTACAGCACATATATGTACTTATTGAAAAAACCTGTGCATAAGTAGAGCTGTGTGGTTCAAACCCGTGCTGTTCAAGGGTCAACGGTAATATTCGTAGATGCTTTCTTTTCCCAGAGGTGGAGACTTGATACCTCTTCCCCCACGTGAAAGGTGGGCTGGACTTGGAGTCTTGCTCCCAGAGAATTGAGTGTAGAAAGGGAACAATAGTAACTTTAGAGTGGAGAAACCTGGCAGACACTTCCCTATCCAAGTAACCAAGGTCAACACCACCATAAATGCCATGCCGCTGTCTTGTACTCCCTGATAGGATGAGATAGGAAGTACACTTCACCTCTGTGTTATCTTCCCCAAACCTATCATCCCAGTCTAATCATGAGAAAATATCAGACAAACCCAAATTTAGGTACATTCTACATGGTCTTGACCAACAGTCTTTAAAACTGTTAAGGTCATGGAAAACAAGACTGAGAAAATGTCACGGACAGGAGGAGATTCAGGACATACCAGGATTAAATACAGTGTGGGAACCTGGATTGGAACCTGGAATAGAACCTAGAACAGTGAAAGGACATTAGTGGAAAACTCGGTGAGATGCTGGGAATTCCCTGGGTGGTCCCATGATTAGGACTCTGTGCTTTCACTGCTGGAGCCCAGGTTCAGGGAACTGATATCCCACAAGCCGTGCAACCAAAAAAACAGAAAAAAAGAAACTTGGTGAGATACGAATAAAGCAGATAGTTCAGTTGTAATATTGTACCAGTGTTAATTTCTTAGTTTTGATAAATGTGCCATTGTTTTCTATAAGATGTTAACATTAAGAGAGACTGGGTGAAGAGTATATAGGAGCTCTATCTTTGCAACTTTTTAGTAAATCTAAAATAAATCCAAAATAAAAAGCTAATTTTTATACGTACCTTAGTGGATTTCAAGAGACTGTTTCTTAAACTTTGAATGTAGGATTTGGCAATGATTATTACAATTGTGAAGAGGTAAATCTGTTACTAAAATTTCACAACTTTAAATTAGCTATACATTTAGAGATTTTAAGGTAACATATGAGAACTGAGTTGTTCTTAAATTTTCTGAAAGAATATGTTCCACTTTCACTGTGGAAACCTCTAGACACACTTCCAAGGCAGCAGGATTCACAGGAGGGATCAGATGGAACCCCCTCATCCCTCCTGGCCTAGCCCTGCGGGAGCCCTCCTGAGTCTCTGAGGGTGGGGCCGTTTAGGCTGGTGGTGCCTCTGGTAGTGGCTGATGCTTTTGGCCACAGCAAGGAACGGGGATTTGACCTGATATCTCTGGGTACAAAAGAAATAAGGAGGTAAACACTTCTCTGATAAGAACTTGACTCCTGGCCTTAAGACTCTCCCTGTCTATACTCTGGCCCTCCCGGTGGTGACCAGTGCAGGTCACTGACCACTGCCTCCCTGCCCCCCAAAGCCAACCTTAAGCCTTGCCGAGCAGGAATTTTGCCCAGAAGAGTTATGTGTCCCCTAGAGGACTCTGGCCTCTCCAGTGTCTACAGCCCTCTGTCCCCAGGGAATCCCCTGAAGGAAATAAACATTCCTACCTGGGACTGATGGACTCAGATGCTTTTGTCTGTTCCTCGAACAGAAGCCTGGGCTGCAGCAGGCACGGAGCTCTGCTGATCATCCTGAGTGTTCTGCTGTATAAGAGCGTCATCCTATTTCCTCTTGTCTCTTAGGACTCTGCCCTTAAGCTCACCTGGTCCCTGCCCACCACACTCCCAAGCCCTTTGTTGAGTCATGAAAACATCTAAGCAAAATGTGATAGCCTTAGAGTCACATGTAATATCCCTGAGTGACCCCTTATAAGGCAACATCCTACCTCCAAATTTGTCCCAGCTAGGCTTCTGGTAGCAAAAAGTCCTGGAGGAAGACCTTTCTCCAGGGGTTCACATTCCCAGGAGAGTGCAGGCAGAGGGGCATGGGGTGATGACTGCAGTAAGAGGAAGAGGACCTAGGAAAGGGAGTGGACCATACAGGGGCCGTGCATATGTTTGCACTCACGCAGGCACATTGCCTGACACTTAGGAGGCCATCAGTATCTATTTGTCAAATACTTATATATTACATATGTGTGTGTATATATATATATATATATATGGCACAGAAAAAGGAGACACATGTATCCAAATGTCCCTTAATGGCTCAGAGAGAGCCTGGAGGAAAGCAGTCACATATTGAAGAACTGGAGAGCTATGGCCATGGAGAAATATTTCAGTAGGTTTTTGTCAAATTCAACCCATTCTAGACCAAGCCACCAGCACCACCTCCTCTTGATGCACATTTGTCATGATGAATTATATGTTTCTATGAGTTGCATGTTCAGATCTCTGACATCTGTTTGGAAATTCTGCTCATTCTCTGCAGGTGTCCTGACACGGAGAGCACTGTTATGCAATTTTTAGTGCTCCAGAAATGCTTGTAATTTGACAGACTGACACTGAACAGTGGGCTTACATGAGCTTTAAAAATGTGTTTATCTGATCTCAGATAGTGCTGTCATCCTACATAAGCCATGAAATTTTTCTATTGCGAAATATTTCAGAAGAATGGAAAAGAACAGCATAATATATAGCCAACACCCACGTTTCACAAATATTAACATTTTGCCCTATTTGCTTCACCTTTTTTTCAAAACTAAAACATTCCAAATTGAATAGAAAGCCGTTTTGTGCTTCTCCAAGATCCCGCTCCCCTCTCTCCACCCTCCCCAGAGGTGGCTGCTGTCCTAAAGTTGTGTGCCTCTTTCAGGCCCATTTTTTTACATTTTTACTCTGTATATATGTTCATAAATAATATATCTTGTTTTGCTTTTTTTTTTTTTCTTTTGCTGTACGCGGGCCTCTCACTGTTGTGGCCTCTCCCGTTGCGGAGCACAGGCTCCAGACGCAGGCTCAGCGGCCATGGCTCATGGGTCTAGCCGCTCTGCGGCATGTGGGATCTTCCCGGACCGGGGCACGAACCCGTGTCCCCTGCGTCAGCGGGCGGACTCCCAACCACTGCACCACCAGGGAAGCCCTGATTTGCTTATTTTTAAGCTTTACCAAAAGTGGTATTTCCACACTGTACCTATCATGCTGCAATTTACCGATTTTCATCAGCTTTGTGTTTTGGGAATTGAATCACAGCACATGTCTCTAGTTCATTCACTTTCACTGCATAGAATGAGCATTCTCATTGTTTGAATAGACACTGTTTACTTACCTGTTTTCCTGTTGATAGACATTTGGGTTGTTTTGATTTTTATCTATTTCATATAATGCTGCCATCTCCTTGCCCCACACATGTGTGAGCTTTTCTGTAGAGTTTATATTGGAAGAGGGGAGCTGGGTCAAAGGGCACATCCATCTTGATTTTTAGTATATACTACTAAATTTGTTCTCCGAAGCCATTGTACCGATGTGCACTCGTATGAGAGCTCCTGTTGCTCCACATCGTTCTTAATGCCTGTGCTCTCAGACATTTCCATGTTTGTCACTCTGATAGATGTGAAATAGCATCTTGTTTTCCTAACCACCAATGCAGTTGGTCCTCTTTACATGTTTGATGGCCATGCAGGGTTCCTCTTCTGTAAATTGCCTGTTCGTTCTCTGTCCACTAGTTATTGGATTGTATGTCTGGTTTTTATTGATTTTAAGGGTTATTTGAATATTCTGAATGCTAATCCTTTTTGATAGACTACTCCCTTTCCCCCTACTTTTTGTAATCATCTGATGTCCAGGTTATCACTCTTTATTCCTTGTTCATCCTAAAATTTTAGCATCTTGTTCATTGTCTCTCTTTCCAGCACGAGCACTGCCTTAATTATTAGGGACTTCAATATTCACAAGGATGATCTTCTTAGTTCCTGATCCCCTCCCCCAAGCCACACACTCCACAGTCATGCCACAGACCTTGCCATTAGCATTGCCTTCATTATCTTGATGACAAGCATCCCACTCCTTCAGTGTTTATCCTTCAACACACTCTCTCCAACAGCCCGACTTCAATAATTCTGCAACCCTAATGGAACCTGCTATCCATTGACCTGCCAATATTTTACATCCCCTACCCCTTCATGTCCCCACCTCATACCTTATCTGGCTTAGAATCCACATTCCATCATTATAGTCACTTCTTTGTATGTGTAGTTGTTCCTTTGCTCCTCTCTTCCTCCCTTGAACTTTTCTGGAAAAAAAAAAAAAGAACCAACATTGAATAAACATTACATAATATTTAATAATAAAAATTACATAATTTAAAAGGGATTAAATTATCAAGAAGATGTAACTATCCTAAATGTGTATGTATCTAAAAACAGAGCTTCAAAATAGATAAAGCAAAAACTGATAGAATTAGGAGAAATAGGAAAATCTGCATTTATAGTTCAAGACTTCAACACTCCTCTCTCAGTAACAGATAGAGCAAGTAAACGGAAAATCAGAGAGGATGTGGAAGACATGAACAATGCTATCAACCAGCTTGACCTAACTAACATGTATAAAACACCCTACACAGGAGTAGAATATATGTTTTTTTTCCCCAGGCGCACATGGAACACTCATCCTGATAGATCATATTCTGGACCATAAAACAAATCTCAAGAAATTTAACAGGATTGAAATCATACAAGTATGTTCTCTGGCCTCAAGAAGATTAAACTAGAAGTAAATAACAAGGATACCTGGAAAATTCTTAAATGTCTGGACATTAAAAAATGTACTGCTAAGTATTCAACATCAAAAAAGAAATCATCAGAGAAATTAGAAAATATTTTAATAGAATGAAAATGAAAGCAGAATATATCAAACTTTGGTGGATGCAAACTAGTATCATAGTTCTCTCACGTGTGTTCTCTCTCCCCTGCAAAACAGTTTGTGTATAAAAAAAGAACGATCCACTTCTAGTTGGCTAAATACGTCTATAAAACCATCTTGTCATAGTGCTTTTATTGAGAGGAAGCAGGGAGACTGAATTTGACTAGTGATTCTTTTTCTCTAATTTTTTTTTTCAAGTTCTCTTGGTACCAAACAATCTGTTTGTTCTGCCACTGATAAGATTGCTCCTACATTTGCACTTAAGGTGGTGCTAACAAGGGGAAGAGGACCCTCACTGGAATGCAGACCACTGCGTGGGCACAGCAATACCCAGCAAGCCTCTATGGGATGACGAGAGGGTCAGGGGACTCCTGCCTTCTCTCGACAACTCGGCCCTGTAAGTGATCCCTTTCCCGATGAAGTCTACTCCTTAACCCATTCTAGATGACGTGGAATTCATCCACAACCTTGACACACAACAGGTGGGCACCAGCGATGGACACATCTCGCCAAATACTATTTGTACCTTCTCTCCTTTCCTTCCTCTGGTTTTCCCAGAGGTTTGTCATTAGTCATCTTTAAAGAAACAGCGCTTAGTTTCGCCCATCATCCCTACAATTTCTTCTTTCTAAGGAGATGGGAGGATGCTGGTCGTGGTTTGGTTTGGTGTTGTGGTTGCTTGGTTTGTTGGTTAGTTGGTTTTCAGTCTCCCTCCCACTCCATTCCACCCGCCTCTCAGTTCCCCTCACCAGTGGCAACTAATGTGCTTATATGAGGAACTACATTTATCAATCACACTTATATAGTTTTAACTCCTTTTCATAAAAGAGCAACATACTGTGCACACTGTCCCACGCATTATATATTTCACTAACTAATATATTTTGGAGATCATGATGAATCACTACAAAATGAGATTCCTCATTCTTTTTAATAGTTACAAATAGTATTTGGATTTTATGGATGTTTGCTATAACGGACTCAATATTTTGCTTTTATAACTACTGCAATTAATAGCATTTTTCATACATAATTTTGCTGTATCTATAGAAGAAATTAGGAGAAATAAAACTGGCAGGTCAAAAGGTATACGCTTTTGTTATTTTATTAGATATTGCCAAATTGTCCACCATAGATGTTATACCAGTTTGCACTGCTGCTTGCAATGTGTGAGACAATGTTTCATCACACCCTAAACACAGGCTAACCCAGTGTTTAATCAATTTATTGGATCATTACCAACCCGATAATTTTTAAATGGTATTTCAGTTTAAAACTGCATTTCTGGAAATTCCCTGGCAATCTAGTGGTTAGGACTCTGTGCTTTCACGGCCGAGGGCATGGGTTCAATCTCTGGTCAGGGAACTAAGATCCTGCAAGCCGTGTGGTGTGGCCAAAATAATAATAATAATAAAAAATTTTTTAAAACTGTATTTCTTTCTATACTAGTGAAATTGAACATTTTCTGTGAATGTCCATTCATTTTCCTTAACCATTTTTTCTAAGAGTTCTTGTTTTTTTCTTATTGATTTGTAGAGGTTCTTTATGCATTAGGAAAATTAGGCCTTAGTCTATAATATGAGTTGCAAATACTTTCCTCTAGTTTGTTATTTGTATTTTAACTTTTCTTGCAAATAAATAAAGCCCTCTTGGTGGACTCTTCCCTATAGAATTATGAATCATGTGCTATCCCTTTTTATTCTCATTAATTCTTTATTGTCTTAAATTTTATATGGTCTGATTTAATATTGCTACTCCGGCTTTCTCTTGGTTAGTAATCACCCAGTATATCTTTTTCCATCCTTATGTTTACAACCTCCACAATCACTCTTTCCACTCAGCCTCCTGTAATCAGCATATAACTGGATTGTATATTCCTTTTTAAATCTAACCTGCGAGTTGTTTAATAGATGAGTTTATCTACTTCTCATTTATTGTGATTAGCAATAAATTTACCATATTTTATTGTGTTTTCTGTTTATCAACTGTAATGTTTACCTAGGGCTGCTCTAACAAATAACTACAAACTTCAAAAAACAGAAATTTATTTTCTCACAGTTCTGGAGGCCCGAAGTCTGAAATCAAGGTGTTGGCATGGCTGAGTTCCTTCCAGAAACTCTCGGGGAGATTCCATTCCTTGCCTCATCCAGCTTCTGGTGGCTACTGACATCCCTAGAATTGTTGCTACATCACTCCCATCCTGCCTCTGTCTTCATATTACCATCAACTCCTCACCCTGTGTGCCTCTGGACAGTTATCACTGGGTTTAGGTCACACCCAGATAATTGAGGATGATCTCATCTAGGGATCCTTAATTTTTTTTTTTTTTTTTTTTTTTTGCGGTACGCGGGCCTCTCACTGTTGTGGCCTCTCCCGTTGCGGAGCACAGGCTCCGGACGCGCAGGCTCAGCGGCCATGGCTCACGGGCCCAGCCGCTCCGCGGCATGTGGGATCTTCCTGGACCAGGGCGTGAACCCGTGTCCCCTGCATCGGCAGGCGGACTCTCAACCACTGCGCCACCAGGGAAGCCCTAGGGATCCTTAATTTAATTACATGTGCAGAGACCTTTTTTTTGCAAATAAGGTTGCATTCACAAATTCCAGGAATTAGGACAGGGACATATCTTTGGGGGGAGGGGCTATCATTCAAGTCCATCCTTATTCTTTCTTCTTTGCTTTTTAAAATTTTTGGCTCTTTTCTTGACTAATGTCAGGTTGATAAAGGTTTATCTTTTTACCTCTGATTGTTCAGAAGCTATGGCTATTTACATTAATTTTGGTAACTGTCCTTAAATTTTAACATATAGATAGCCATAAAATTTTCTAATAAAATCTAATTTTTAAAGTATTTCTGTCCTTTCACAAAGTAGACCCCAAAATTAGCGTACTTTCATTTCCCATTCAATAACCCCACAGCCCAATCCTCTTTGTTATTTTGTCTAGAACACTGGTGTCCAAAAATTCCAAATACCCAATTAATAAACTCTGAGCATACAGCTGCAATGTATGTTTTTGTTTATTTAGAGTTTATATAATGTATCACTTAACATATTACATAAATTATAAAATATATACAAAAATATAAAAAAGAAGAAATAGGATATAAAGATAAAAATTCTAATATTTTTCCTGAACACCAAGAGATCATTTTGCTAACCCTCTGGGGTGCATGCACTCCATTTTGGATACCACCTGTTTAGAGACTTTATTTTACTTTCAAAATAACACATAAAGTATATTAACAAGTAATTTCCTGTCAATTAAAAATTACACTTACCAAAATATTTTACAAAATTCAATAATTACCGTTGCTTCTTTTTTTTTAAAATAAATTTATTTATTTTTATTTTTGGCTGCATTAGGTCTTCATTGCTGTGAGCGGGCTTTCTCTAGTTGCGGTGAGAAGGAGCTACTCTTCGTTGCAGTGTGTGGTCTTCTCACTACAGCGGCTTCTCTTGTTGCAGGGCATGGGCTCTAGGCACGGGGTTTCAGTAGTTGTGGCTCGTGGGCTCAGTAGTTGTGGCTCACTGGCTCCAGAGCGCAGGCTCAGCAGTTGTGGCGTCTGGTCTTAGTTGCTCCGCGGCATGTGGGATCTTCCTGGGCCAGGGCTCGAACACGTGTTCCCTGCATTGGCAGATGTATTCTTAACTTCTGTGCCACCAGGGAAGCCCTACCATTGCTTCTTTTTTCCTACACCTTCTCTCTCAGTTTGCCTTCATTTAGTAATGTCTTCTGGTTTTCCAGTAGGCATATTTTAAGACTTTCAGACTTTTCTTTTTTTGTGTCTGCACCATAGAATCGTCTCTACTGTCTCTCTTTGACTTTTAATTCGCAAGTATTTATTCTTTTTTTCTAATTCTACTTTCAATGTAACAGTGTAATGAAGTGATTAAGCGCTATGGAATCAGATTGCTACTCTGTTTTTGAATCCTTGCTCTACCGATGACACCCTGTGAGAAGCTGGGCAAGTTATTTCACCTCGGTTTCCTCATTTGTGTATGATAATAATAATATTCACACTTCATGGGATTATCGAGCTGACTAGATGAAATTTAATGGCTTACTATGTTTAAAGCATCAAGATTTGTGCCTGGCACTTATTAAGTACTCAATAGAGTTAGCTATTTATATTTCTAATTTTGCTGAATTGAAGTCAGAAGACATAGTTGGTTCTCTGTCTCTCTCTCTCTCTCTTTCTCTGTCGAGTGGAAAATTTTATTGACATTTTTCTGTGGCTTGATTTGTAAAGAATTCTGTGGGTATATTCTTGTGTATTTGGTTTGCAGAATAAAGAGCTGCAAAGCCAAGATCAGCTCTCCCTCTAAGGACTAGAAAAACCGGACAAAATATTTTTTATGCATTTTAAGGTATTAGAAAGCTATCAAAGTTACTGGGCTCAGATCCGGGGATCAATAGGAGAATAGGTAAATACAACTTGGAATATATCCATAAAATGGAAAAATTATGCAGTATTAAAATGGAGCAACTAGATCTGTATGTATCAACATGGATAAATTAAAAAACATTAAGTGAAAAGTACAAGATGCAAAGTATTATATGCAGTCTGATATTAATTATGTAAAACATCATACAGTTACTATATATTTTCTGTGAATACAAATATTTGAATTAAAAAAGGCTTAGGTCTGGAAGGAAAAATACTAAGTTCTTGAGTTTGGATAACTTGGGTGTGAGGGAGAGGGATGAGAGAGTGGGAATGTTGCCAAAGGGGATTTAGTGTGAACAGATAGGCAAAATGTGGTCTATACATACAATGGAATATTATTCAGCCTAAAAAGGAAGGAAATTCTGACATATGTGACAATATGGGTGAACCTTGAGGACATTGTGCTAAGTGAAATAAGCCAATCACAAAATGACAAATACGGTAGATTCCACTTATATGAGGCTCTTAGAGGAGTCAAATTCCTAGAGGCAGGAAGCAGAAGGATGGTTGTCAGGGGCTGGGGGAGGGGAGAAGTGGAGAGTTATTGTTTAACAGATATAGAGTTTCAGTTTTACAAGATGAAAAGAGCTATGGGGATGAATGATGGTAATGGCTGCACATTATGGATGTACTTAATACCAATGAACTGTACTCTCAAAAGGATTAAGATGGTAAATTTTATGTTATGTGCATTGAGCAACAATTTTTAAAAATTTGTAAAGGACTTAGCAGTATCTATAATATTTTAAATTTTTTTAAGCTAAACAATTTTTAAAAGACTGAAATGAAAATAGAATAAAACAGGTAATTATGTTACACTTAGCTAATCTATAAAGTGCTGTTAGACATATAAAGGAGGGCACGACAAAATGTACCCTAATGGAATTTGGATATACCATCAGGTTATGGGGGCCACAGGGAGGGGCCAGCGGAACCTGATGTCTGCTTATTAATGACAGCTACATCTGTGAGGACTTGTTATATGCCTTATCTTCTGTATATCCAAGGCTCTGGGTTCATTATCTCATTTAATTCTCACGGCAGCCTTTTGAGTTAGGTATTATTTTTGTTCCCACTTGACAGATGGAAAATCTAAAGATCAGTGAATATAAGTAATTTGTCAAAGTGACAAAGCAAGTAAGCAGTGGAGCTATAATTTATATCCAGGTGTGTCCAACCCCAGCCTCCTAACCTCTCTGCTACAATTTTGGTTTTCTTGTAAACTGAAGTAAATGTCCATACACTTATCATGGCATTAAGATATAATCCAGGGGACTTCACTGGTGGTTCCGTGGCTAAGGCTCCATGTTCCCAATGCAGGGGGCCCCGGTTTGATCCCTGGTCAGGGAACTAGATCCCACATGCCACAACCAAAAGTTTGCATGCCTCAACTAAAGATCCTGCATGTGGCAACGAAGATCCCGCATGCCACAGCTAAGACCCGGTGCAGCCAAATAAATAAATATTTTTATATAAAATAAAGGATATAATCCAAAGCAATAGCTATGGAAGAATATGTGAGATATTTGTTCATTAACATGACTGTGTCCTTAGACCCAGAAAGATAAAACTTGTAGATGCCTGCCCTCTGAGACTCAAACCAGTAAAAAGAAATCTTTAATGGATGAGAGTAGCTAGCTAAAGAATTCACTTTAGGGAACAGATCAAAGTCAGAAGAGACAAGTGCATGCACACTTCAATCAGGATGTCTAGAGTGAAGTCACGTGAAGGCATAATTGATGGGAGCGATTTGGATTTTTAAATGTTTATATTCTTTGATGCAGTGATTCTACTTTTTGGAATCTATACTAGAGGCATAATACTAAATACTTAAAAGAGCTTAGTCCATAAATACATTCACCATAAAATGATTGATAATAGTAAAAATGAAAGTCAATCTAAATATCTAACACTAGTACAATGGTCAGGAAAATGAAATCCCCATGTGATAGAAAGTATGAGCCTCCCATACACATACACACATATATGAAGAGTTTGTTATTGTTAAACAACTTGTGTTGTTTATATTGTTATACATGTGTAAAAGACAACATGCAAATTACAAGAGGAATTCCGATCAGAGCCAGGGTGACCCTCCTGCTAACAAATACAGAGAGATACTGCATAACAGATAATAATATTAAAAATATGTAGTTGAGGAAGGAAATTAATAAAAAGCAATTTTATGATAAAATAATAGGAATTAATAAATAATAGGAAATTTTCAAGTCCCAGAAACAAATAGGGAAACCAAAGCCATCAGGTAAAGAAGGTGAAACTAGGGCCATCAGTGGAGTGTTGGACCTGGAGATAGACCCTTAGGGTCCAGGGTTGGGGCTTTAATATCCACATGGGGATGGAAATGAGGCTTCAGGTCCATGAAAATCAGGGACCTTATTTTGACCTAATTCCCTCTAAAACAGAGGCTAAAGCAAGGAGGAAAGCGTTCAAGCATTATTTGGTGTATTAGTCAAGGTTCTCCAGAGAAACAGAACTGATAAGATGCGGATTTACATAAAAAGTGATTTATTTTAAGGAATTGGCGATTGCAACGATGGGCTGACAAGTCCAAAATCTGCAGGGTGGGCCAGCAGGCTGGAAGCCCAGGGTGGGGTTGATGCTGCATTTCTCTCCAAAGGCTGCAGATTCTGTCTGCTGCAGAAACCTCTCCTGCTCAAGAGAGGTCAGCCCTTTGTTCTCTACAGACCTTCAGTTGATTGGATGAGGCCCACCCACATTATGGGGCAGAGTCTGCTTTCCTCGAAGTCCACTGATTTACATGTTTATTTCATTCCCAAAATATCCTCCCAAATATACAAATTTATCTCCTCACAGAATAATGTTTAATCACATGACTGGGCACCATGGCCCAGGGAGGTTGAAGCATAAAATTAACCATTACATTGGGGAAGTGCAAACAGAGAGCAGCAAGGCTGAGAAAAGGAGAAGTGAAGCAAGGAAACGTGAGGAGGTGTGAAATGGTGCGCTGTCCTTCTGGCTGACACTTTATGCTAAGCATCAAAGATCACAGAAGGTTACTCAGCAAGCCTGTCTGGCTGGCATATGGTTCTTCTCCCAACAGGCTGCAAAGAGACATGATAGCCATGGGAGGGAGGAGGAAGGGGAATTTATCTGCCAATCTCCCTCTCATCTCTTGCTTTCCATTAGTGAAATTTCAGTCCACAGGAAGTTAACTCCCCAACGCCCCCTGGGGTTGTCAGGTGGCTCTTTCTGCAGTGAGAGTCAGTGTGAGGTTCCATCCAAGTCTGGATGTGGTGGGAGGAGCCAGAAACTCTGGGTTCGTGGATGTTCAGCCTGGCTGTCTGGTGGCAATCAAGGTGAAGGACTTACTGTTCCCAGAGAAAGTGATGGTCAGCCCCTGGTAGTGTCAGCAGAGGCCAGGAGGCTGTCGGTACCGAGGAAATCTGAGGGTGAACATAGATTTGAATAAAATATAATCCAGCCCTTGAACCACTCAGAGTCACTCATTCCCCTTGTATTGACTCCCATAGTACATTGTAGGGACTCCATTTCTTGTGAGTACAAGATGCTCTCACTCCTTCCCCAAGCAGGAGGCATGGGGTCCAATCAGTAGTCACAGAGTCCCTAAAGGTGGTGGCCAGTTGCAATCCCCTGGAAGAATTCAGATACAAGAGTCAGAAACAAGAGTTTTTGCTGTTGCACCTGTTCCCAGGCCATAACTGATAATTATCAGCTCTCTCCTCCACCACCCATTCTAAATATCCCTTATCTCCTGACCTCATTTAGGCTGGTCCAGATTGATTGCCAGGTAGTGTAACCCAGACCTTCAGGCTCCTTTTCTTCCTGCCCTTGGTGGGTTGTAGTTGCTGTGATTCCCATGATTATTCCCATGGTTATGTAGTTGCTGTAATTCCTGTGTTACTATAGGAGATAGGAGTACTAAGAGACACCCAAATCAACACCCTGAGTTCTGGAAATTCTCTTTGCTGCTCCTTTGCATAGAAGTAACCCTAGTTCCTCATGCCAATCAGGATTGATCACCCAACCAGCACAATAAGTCCTTCCTTTGCTTCCTGGTCCACTGTGGCCAGGTAGAAAAGTGGCCAGATGATATCTACCACTCCTGACTTGGGGGGCCCATTCTCAGAAAGGTCACATTCCTGTTAGGTGACCCTTTCTTTCCATACAGCTACCTCCTCTGGGTTCCAGTAGCTGCTCCCTGCCCTTGCCCCTTTATAATAGGCAGAATAATAGCACCCAAGGATGTCCATCTCCTAATTCCCAGAACCTGTGAGAATATTAGTTTATATGGCAAGGGGAGGATTAAGCTTGCAGATGGAACTAAGGTTGCTGATCATTTGGCTTTAAAATAAGGAGGTTATCCTGGATTATCCAGGTTGGCCCAGTGTCCTCAGAAGGATCCTTTAAAAGTGGAGGAGAGGGCTTCCCTGGTGGCGCAGCGGTTGAGACTCCGCCTGCCGATGCAGGGGACGCGGGTTCGTGCCCCGGTCCGGGAAGATCCCACATGCCGCGGAGCGGCTGGGCCCGTGAGCCATGGCCACTGAGCCTGCGCGTCCGGAGCCTGTGCTCCGCAACGGAAAACATGAAAAAAAAAAAAAGTGGAGGAGAGAAGCAGAGAGTCAGAAGTGGGGAAATGACATCATTGGAAAGCCAGCCATTGCTGGCTTTGAAGATGGAAGGGGGCCGGGAGCCAAAGAACTTGCAAAACTCGAGGAAACCATTCTTCCTTAGAACTTCCCAGCCCTGTTCACACCTTGATTTTAGCCCAGTGAGACCCACTTCACAATTCTGACCCCTTAAAAATGTGAGATAATACATTCGTGTTGTTTTAAGGCACTAGACTTGTGTTAACATTTTATAACACCAACAAATATATCCCTTAGCATCACTGCAGGCCCAAGGGCACTGCACAATCCTAGTTGGTTTCCTAAACCCCTTAAACCTTTGAGGGGTGTTTAATAAAAAAAACTGTTTACAATTACCCCGTTTGAGTTATTACCCATTTCCTGCTGAGACTCTAAACTGATACTGAGCCCAAAGCATCATTGCCAGGATTCGAGTGTCCTCAGCCACAGGAAGGGAGAAGAAACTTGTCCAAAGAATTAAAGGGGCAGCTAATTAAAGTTCTCGCTGAGGTGTCCTAAAGGCACCCGTGAAAAGCCTAGCCCTCAGGTAGCCAGTGAACCTAATTTCACTCACCCCTCTCCTCCAAGTCTCCCACCTCTCTTCTTGCAATCTCGAGGAAAGAACCCTGGACTAAGAATCGGGAGTTCTGCTCTATAATCTGGCCTTTGCCATTGAGTGTCTTTGGGAAGAGCAGCTGATTTCTCTGCGCCATGACTATTTCATCTGTTAAAAGGTGAGCTTGGAGTAATAGTCCCTCAGCAAGCCATCCCATCTCTGACATTATTAATCTGTGTAATTTCATATTACCCTGAACCTTCCATCCTCTCCCCTGTGGCCCACGGGACTTCAGGTTTCATTGCCGAGGTCCTCCCGGCAGCATTAGCTGGGCTGTGCTGCAATAACCAGCCTTCCATGGTTTGGAGAACAGGGTGTTGATTTCTCTCACATGTGTCACTCCAGGGCAGTTCCAGGTCAGAAAGGCTGGGTTGAGAATGGGGGTGGGAGTTCTGTTCCATAAAGTCACTCGGGTACCCAGACTAATGGCAACTCTGCCATCTTCAACACGGAGGTTTCACCATTGTTGTGGTTGTTTCCATCTCAGTCAACCAGACAAGGGAAAAGGAGCAAGGAGGAGAATTTGTTGGAGTGTTTTACGGGCCAGGACTCAAGTAGCAGACATCACTTCTGCTCCCATTCCTTCATTTAGAACTCAGTTACATGGCCACACCCAACTGCATGGCAGATATATTGCTGGGAGCCTAAGAAAGAAAGAATCAGTGGATTTGGTGAACAACTGGGTGTCTCTGCCACAAAAGCTCACATGGAACTCCTTCATCTGTCAACTCAGGCCCCTCTGAAGACCCCAGGAACCCTTACCCAGCTGGCTCCTACCTCCCTCTCTGATCTAATCTAATCTAATCTAATCTCCAGCCACCCACCCACACTCACTCCATCCTTGTCTCATGGGCCTTCCTCGGATTCCTGAATCCCACCTAGCACTTGCATCATCCCTTCATTCCACCTGGAATACTACTCTCACCAGGAGGGCTCTTCCTAGCCATTTACATCTTGGCTCCCACATCCCCTCCACAGAGACCCTTCCGTGACCATCATATGCAATGTTATCCCCATCTCCATAGACTTCTGTGACATTGTCCTGTGGAGAAATATGGCTGAGACTCTCCAGAATTGAAGGACTACACCAAATATCAAGCGACATAATTAAAGATGAATGCTCACCTCTGCTGGAGACATCAGCGTGCAATCACAGGGCATCAGAGAGAAAGAACTTCAAAAGTATCACCTCAGCAAAAAGAAAATGAACCAGAAAGGAAGAATAGAATGCAAGAGGCGGTAGTGGGCCAAAAGCGCAATAAAACACATTGGCACATCTAATCTTTGACTGATGGTAAATCGTAACTGTTGAGAGGTTAAAAGCATACAAGAATTTAAATACTAGACAACTATAAGGTAGAATTTAAGAGGAAAGATTGCAGAGGGAAATTAAGTCATGTTACATCTTTAGTGGAGGAGAAGGATCATCATTTTTATTAACTTTTGACTTTTATAGAAAAATATAGTTAGGTATGCACAGTTTTTAAAGTTTTACCTAGCTGCAAAAATGGATGTATAAATAGAAGTCACTACTTCTGATCAGTGAAAGAGACAAGAAAACTTCATTAATCCAACAAAAGGCAAGAATGGAGAGAAGAAAAAGAGAAACAGGGGAGAAAAGGCTGGTAAAGAAAAAACGTCTAAATACGTCAGGTATGGCAAAAAAAAATGCAATCAAACTAAACTCACCTATTTAAAAATGGGGTGTCTCAGGTCAGCTTTTTTTTTAAAATCCAGCTCAATGCTGTTTAAAGAGACAAGCCTTAAATGAAGTGCCTCAGAAAGGTCGAAAACAGGAAGCTCATCTATTCTTTTGGCTTCAACCATGACCTCCATGGGAATGACCCGCGTGGAAACCACACCATCACCAGAACCTGCAGCCACAGGTTAACAGGGATAAGCCCACTGTTAGTGGAGGGTAGGGCAGGAAAGGCCAATGACCCAAAACGTGGGTGAGTCGGTTCAGATTGTGCTTTCTTTTCTGACCAGAGAGTGTAGCAACATGAAAAGCTTTGCTGAGGATGGACAATTGATAATGGTCTGTAAAGAAAATGACAAGCAGTAGTAAAAATCCGTCTCCAGCAGCATGGGAGACAATTTATCACAGCAGTTAGGATGTGAGCTTTGTCTCGTCTGGGTGTAGCCCTCCTCCCGAGTTTTAGGAATAACTTAGCAAGTTGTTTATCCTCTCCACGCCTGTTTCTTCACCCATGGAATAAAGACAGTGATGCCACCTCTCTGAGTTTGGGGGAAGGCTGAATTAGGTGACAGTGCCTGGACATGGTAAGCCTTCGGCAAACAGCCTCTATTACCGCTATTACCGATTACCAAGTCAAAGACTGGATACAGGGCTTCCCTGGTGGCGCAGTGGTTGAGAGCCCGCCTGCCGATGCAGGGGACACAGGTTCGTGCCCTGGTCCGGGAGGATCCCACATGCCGCGGAGCGGCTGGGCCCGTGAGCCATGGCCGCTGAGCCTGCGCGTCCAGAGGCCACAGCAGTGAGAGGCACGCGTACCGCAAAAAAAAAAAAAGACCGGATATAACATAGTAGTGCCACTCCCAGGGTTAAATACCTCAGGGGTCACCTCAGCCAGGACTTAGTTCTCAGCCCTGATGGTCCAGAATCTCATTTTTTTTCACCTCCAGCAAACCTAATTTACACAAGTGAAAATTACAAGAAACTATGTGCAAACCCAAACATAGTTTTAAGTAAGTATAAGTGCCAAGTAGACAGTGTCTCCCCAGATTCAAGAAGAAATTTCCCTTTCTCTCTCCTTTTCCTTCTCTAGGGAATCAGGTCCATGGTGTGGCAGGACCACTAAATTCACAGATTGCTTAAAGGTCCTCTGTGGGGAGAAAGGTGTATCCTCTGTACCTTTGCTTTTGGTGTCTTTTCTTCCCCTCCATGGAAGCCGCCCTGTGTCAAGATTCACTCCCCCTGTGACAGGGAGATGGATGCTCTAAGCACCGACCTGAGCACAACTCCACTGCTACCTTGTCCCCGTTTATCACCCTGAACCCTGTAGATAGAGCTTCTTATTTGTGTGCTCGGGGTTGGTGGGGAACGGTTAGAAGTTCCTGAGCCTGATCCCTGCTAGGATTCAGTCATGTCTGGACATGCCAGGCCACCCAGGACCTTCTGTTGATAAGAGATTTGATGGTAAGGGCACGAAAGAGCACTGGACACTATGGGGGGAAATTAGGAACACAGAGCAGGGTCTGTCTGGAAGATTTATCCTCTGGCCCAGACTCACTGCAGAGAATGCCTGTGCTATTATCACTGTGACCTCTGGGAGACACAGACTCCACTCAGTACTGATACCCAGTGACCAAGTGACACACTCAAAACCTTGGAGGGATTCTCCTCCACAGAATACAACTCTGCACGCTGTGAGCCCACAAGACACAACTTACACTGACAGCTAAGGCACAGGCAGGATGACATCAATAGGTGTGGTGGGCAACCTCCAAGATGGTCCCAATGACCTTGCCTCTTGGTATCACACCCTTGTCCCCTTCCACATGTGCCATGGTTGAACTCTGTGACCAATAGCATATTGATAGGGACAGAGTAAAGGGACAAAAAGTAGGTGATTAAATAGTTAATCCCACTAAGGGATTGTAAGTAGAGAAAAAAAGCTGGGAGACCCCTGTAAGTTAACGATCACTCAAGAAAGCAGGTTTGCTTAACCACAAAACCAAGCAGTCTTGCTTATCAGCAAAACCATGCAACAGAAACATGAAGACATGCCCCAAAACAATAGAAGAATTGCGACTGAGAACCACATCCTGCCCAGTGAAGTCAGTAAGTTAGTGATTCCTAGGACATGCTCCTCTGTGCACAGCAGAACAAAAATATAACGAAAAGGTGACATTATACTGAAACCTGAGATGATTTACCATATTTTAATATATGTTACCACTTTTTTGCTCATTTCCATTGCACCATGACAGTCCCAGTTTGACCATGTAGGAGCAAGAAAACTCCCCCACCCAATGTGGAGGAGGAGCTGATGATAGAAGTGTGACGTCTACTCAAGAATGAGGAAGAAGGGGACTTCCCTGGTGGCACAGTGAGTAAGAATCTGCCTGCCAATGGAGGGGACACAGGTTCAATACCTGGTCTGGGAAGATCCCACATGCCACAGAGAAACAAAGCCCATGTGCCACAACTACTGAGCCCACGCTCTAGAGCCCATGCTCCACAACAAGAGAAGCCACCGCAATGAGCAGCCCGCACACCACAGTGAAGAGTAGCTCCCACTCTCCACAGCTAGAGAAAGCCCATGCGCAGCAACGAAGACCCAACACAGGCAAAAATAAAAATAAATAAATAAAGCAATTGTACTCCAATAAAGATATTTTTAAAAAAGTTTTTTTAAAGAATGAGGAAGAAGGTGGTCTTTTCCCCCTCCCCACTTTTCCTTTGATTATAAAAATGTAACCCACTAAGTACTCAGGGCAGCGCAATGCTCACCTGTCTGCTTGTAAGCCTCACAAGCTTCCTATTCTAATAAAGCA
This sequence comes from Aethalodelphis obliquidens, assembly GCF_003676395.1. Lineage (NCBI taxonomy): Eukaryota > Metazoa > Chordata > Mammalia > Artiodactyla > Delphinidae > Aethalodelphis > Aethalodelphis obliquidens. The sequence goes on along the minus strand of NW_020837954.1, from coordinate 1,086,879 downwards.
CTTCTTATCTATTACTTTGCCTCTCTCTGAATTCTTTCTGTGCTGAGACATAAAGAACTGGAGCTCCTTGAGGCCCCCCGAGACACATTTCTGCAGTTTCAATATGGCAGGAGCCATGGCATGCCACTTCCAAGGCTTGGCCATAAAAGACCAAGATCATGGCTTCTCCCTTGCTCCCTCAGATCACTCACTCAAGGGAAAGACAGTTGTCTGTCTTGAGTAGCCCTATGGAGAAGGCTGCTTGGCGGGAAACTGAGGCTCAGCCACGTAAGTGAGCCCTCTGAAGGTGGACCCACCAGTCCCAGTTCAGCCTTCAGATGGCTGCAGACCTGGCCAACGTCTCTACTGCAACCTCATGGGAGATCCTGAGCCACCAACTAAGCCAGCCTTAGATTCTTGACCCTCAGAAACTGTATGAGATAATAAATGTTGGCTGGTTTAAGCCACTGTAACAATAGATAATAAAATAACATTCTTCTAACACAGTTATAAACAAATGGAATTTAATGTAGTAAATCCTACTATGTAAATATGGACAAAACTTTAAATGTATGTAATGGAAAGTAAATGTTTAATAATGCTAAGATATATTCAACGTCATGGTGGGGGGAAAGTGTATTGTCTAACAGATATATTGGGAGGATTTAAGAGATTTCTTTGGAGAATGCTGATACTTTCTCATTCCCTAATCTCCAGGGAAAGGATAGAAAACTACCTTCCAATGTAAACCTATTGAGAGATGGCTTCCAGGGCCCACTGGAGAGCCTGGTGTGTGTTATCTGCAGCTGGAGCGGATCCGAGACTCCTGCCTAACTCAGGCCTTAGAAAGCTGAAGCTGCCTGTGGCCACAGGACAGGGGACCTGCATTGCCAGGGTTTGTTAGAGGGTTGAGGGTTTTCCATACAATAAATGTTTGCCACTCAGCAGAGGGGAAGCCAGGCTGGAGCCATTTTAAGGTCTTCCCAAGAATACCACGTGGAGAGTGAAGAGGTTCCAATTGTTGGTGTATTGGTGACCACCGGATCCAGATGGGGTGGGATGGGGGCAGCAGCCAGAGGAACAGAAGCCAGAGGAGGTGAGAGAGTAGCAGGAGGGGAAGATGGGAAGGCGGAGGAGAAGTCTTACCTAAGAATGCAGTGTGAAGTGTCGATTATCATCTTGGTTGGACATTTAAGTTTTTTTATTATGAGGGTGTTTCAGCATGTAAGAAGACCCATCACCTAGATTTAATGATTGTTAGTGTTTGTATAGTTGCTTCATCTTTTTTTCTAAGGTGTTTTGGGGTAGCTTGCAGACATCAGGGATTCCATATTTCTAGATACTTGAGACTGCTTCTGCAGAGAACAGGGGCGCTTTCTTGCAGCCGCAGCAATACTGTCACACCTAGTGGGGTTAATGGTGATTCTCTGGAGTCTCCTGGTGCCTGACACATATATAGTTTCCTTAACTGTCTCCGAAGTGTCTTACATATATATGTATGTGTATATATATATATATATATATATATATATAGAGTTGGTTTGTTCATGTACAGAAAGATAAACAGGAAACTTTTAACTTCTAAATTGAAGCTGTTATTTGTGACTTAAAGTGACACAAGACTGCCCAAAGAAGGAGCAGAATTCCATTCAGGAGTGGAGGAATTTTATCCCTGCTGAATAAATCTGAAAGAAATGACAGAAAACAAGGGGAAATGTGTATTTTCATAATTTCCTGAAAAAGAGAGAAGTTTGCATTTTGTGAAGGTACAGACACTGCCAGAAAGACGCTGTAATAGCTTTATTCACATCTTTGTAACCCAGGTGTTCAGACACTGCACAGGAGTCACATACATTGCTGATATGTGTGTAAATTGGTACAAAGGCTATGCAGGGTGACGTGGCAGTATCTTTCAAAAGCATATGCTCTTTGATCCAACAATCTCTTCTCTAGGATTTATTCTGTACATATCCATGCCATGTGAAAGACCAAGTAAAAGGATATGCCTTGCAGCATTGTTTGCAGAAGACTGGAAACAATTTTCAAGTCCATCAGTGAGGGATTTTTTATATATATATATATATATATATACACATATATGTATAATTTACATATACCTATATTTACAACATCTATATATATTTTGGCTTCACCATGCAGCTTGCGGGATCCTAGTTCCCCAACCAGGGATTGAACCCAGGCCCCAGCAGTGAAAACACCAAGTCCTAACCACTGGACCACCAGGGACTTCCCATATACCATATATACTTATATTTACATGGTATATATTATTATATATTATATATGGTATATATAATTGTATATCGTATACATATATGGTATAGTGTTCCAGAGCAGGAATACTGTAGAATGCTCTAGGCAACCAGAAAGAATGAAGCTAGATGTACAGATAGACTCTTAAGTGCAGGTGGAGGGGCTGAGTGCACGTGCTGGTGTCATACCACAGCTTGTCCTCCTTACCATCCTCCCCTTCTGGCCTCACTCTCTTCCTGAGAGTACAGACTCTCTTGTTCTCCGGCTCAGGTTGGGTTCAGCCTTTGGGACGCAGGGAGGGAAGAGAGCATGGAATGGGTATTTAGCCCCTGCCTCTTCCCTGGGATACCCCAGCTGGCTGTGTTGCTCATACTGGGTCACTGTGCCATCTCACTCAACTGTTGCTGGCCCTGGCTGGTTACTGCATTCTCCCTGGGCTTCTCCTATGTCCTGCCCACACTTTCGTAAGCAGTCCATTCATTAAAGTCAATTCAAATGACTCGTTATTTGTGCCACCTGTTTTCTGTCAGGGTTCTGACTGATACAGTTTTAGGCACTTATGTAAAAAAAAAAAAAAAAATGCATGTTGGTGGGGGGCACGGGGAGACATGCGCTTATATATGCTTAGAACATCTCCGGAAACCTGCACAGAAACTGCTAACAGTGGTGCCTCTAGGAAGTGGTGGCTTGGGGAGCAGAAGAAAGGGATATTCACTTTTACTGTATAATTTTTGTTCCTTTTGAATTTTGTACTATATGCATATATTACTTACAAAATAAGTTTTGTGAATATTTTAATTGAATGAATGTGACATGTAACATTGTTAGTTTTTTGTTTTGTTTTGTTTTTTTGCGGTACGCGGGCCTCTCCCTGTTGTGGCCTCTCCCGTTGCGGAGCACAGGCTCCAGACGCGCAGCCTCTGCGGCCATGGCTCACGGGTCCAGCCGCTCCGCGGCATGTGGGATCTTCCTGGACCGGGGCACGAACCCATGTCCCCTGCATTGGCAGGCGGACTCTCAACCACTGCGCCACCAGGGAAGGCCATGACATGTAACATTCTAAGTATAAGGTGTACAGTGCGTTACTTTCATACATTTATATATGGTAATATGATTGCCGATGTAGCACTATTTACCACATTATACAATTATATTACAATATTGTTGTCTGTATTCATTATACTGTGCATCAGCTCTCTACAGCTTATTTTTTACTTGTTTCAAGTTTGTACCCTTAAACACCATCACTCCTATCAGCACCCCCATCCCCGGTCACCATCACTTTACTCTCTGTTTTTTACAGGTTTCACTTTTCTAGATTTCACATATAAGTGATGCCACCAGTACTTGTCTCTGCCTGACTTATCTCACTTAGCATAATGTATTCAAGGCCCATCCATGTTGTCACATACGGGAGGATATCTTTCTTGTGGCTGAATATCAAAAATAAATTTTGGGGCTTCCCTGGTGGCACAGTGGTTGAGAGTCCGCCTGCCAAGGCAGGGGACACGGGTTCGTGCCCCGGTCTGGGAAGATCCCACATGCCGCAGAGCGGCTGGGCCCGTGAGCCATGGCCGCTGAGCCTGCGCGTCCGGAGCCTGTGCTCCGCAACGGCAGAGGCCACAGCAGTGAGAGGCCCGTGTACCGCAAAATAAATAAATTTTAATTTTTCTTTTACAAAATAATTTAAAAAATAACGACTGCAGAGGGACAAGGTGACAGAAGGCATCACATGCAGCTGTCCCTGCAGTGCGCAGAGCCCTCCTTCTGTAGGAGCAGCTGCCTCTCCTGGCAGATACTCCAAGCTGCCAACTGAAGAAGGAAGGAAGGAAAGGGGGGAAGGGAGGGAGGAGGGAGGGAGGAAGGGAGGGAGGGGGGAAGGATGGAGGGAGGGAGGGGGAAGGAAGGAGGGGGATGGAAGGAGGGAGGGAGGGGGAAGGAAGGAGGGAGGGAGGGGGGAAGGCAAGCATAATTAGCAGGCTTCTTACACTATACACTACAGACAAGGGGTACAATGTTTTGAAAAAAATTGGTACATTTACTCAGAGCATTTTCTGATTGATGCTCATTGGCAGGCGAGGGGCTCAAGCTAAGGGCAGGAATCTCACAGCCCCCATCAGCGTGCATGTTGGCCACACCTTGTCCATCCCCTGTGGAGCTCAGAGTCACAGTGACCAGGATAGAGTCTGCTCGGGATGCTCACTCAGGCCCACTCTTTAATCCCTCTCTGACATCCTTACCACCCCACCTACAGAGCCCTAACCAGCCTTGGCCCGTTAGAGTCATAGCGACAGAGCAGGGAGTCTGGCTGGGGGGCCCGGTCCACCTGCTCCAGGCTTGTTTCCTCCTCCCGCTTCTCCACCGCTGCGGCCCTTTACTCAGCAAGTCTCTATTTTTATCGCGCTCATTATACTGCAGGGCTCTTCATTTTCATCTCATTATTGTTGGCAGGGTCATCCAGAGGCTTCGTTACCCGGGAGACAGGGAGGGAGGCTGCACACTCAGCTCTTCCCCAGGCGTGGCTAAACCATCATCTGACAATCAGGGTGGGCTCTCTCTTTTCTGACTGTAGGGTGACCGCCAGAGCCCATCAGCTGTTGCAGCTCTTCCTCCTTCCAGAGCATCTGGTTCAATCACAGTTCCCTGCATTGATCCTTCCCTGCTTATCCAGAAAGGGAGAAACGTGTCTATATTTTATAGGCAGATATATAATTGATAGAGAAAACAGAACATCCATACAAGTCCTCGGTGTGAATATTTCAGAGAAGGAAAGTGTCTAGAGGTAACAGACTGCAGTATTAGGAGCATGTGGAATAGAAACACACCTGCCCTAAAGAGCACGTGTTGCTGCTACTTCCAAGGGCTGTGGCTAGACGAGAAGTCTCCAAAGCACATTTGCAGCAAGGCCCCCGGTGCTCTTGCCCCAGACTCCACTGCAGCAACTGGAAACAGACGATGATCTCCAGGAGGTGGCCACGAGGAAAAGGAGGGGCCAAGGCACATGCTGTTGAGAGGAACTGGTGCTTCACCTCTGTCCCCAGCACTGTTTCCATCTGAGGGTCCTGCCCCCACCCTCTCCCTCACACTCTGCTCTCCTATGGCAGGGACAGAGGGCCCCAAGCCCTCACACCTGTGCCTCTCCTCGTGTGCTGTCTCTGCTGGAGCTGCTCCTTCCCATCCTATAAAACTCCCACGGCAAATGTCGCTTCTTTAGTGAACCCTTCCTGGACCCCTACCCTATACCCCTCGGGCAGAGTTAAACATGCTTTCCTCTGAGATCCTTTGTTCCAGGATTGTTATGGTTGGTTGTTTGCTGCCTGATTGTCCCACTGCTTTTTTTTTTTTTTTTTTTTTTTTTTTTTTTTTTG